>NW_015654513.1:50910-57760 GCF_001515625.1 Sinocyclocheilus rhinocerous
TCACTCAGGGCGGAGCTAAGGTAAGACGCCAGTCCAGTCTGTGCTGAAACACTACTGTCAGTCAAACTATCGTGGGAGGGGCCTGTTTTTGTGACGTCACACAGACAGGCATCTGAGATCGGCTTGATTTGAGAAACAGGTAAAGATTTTGGATTTTTTATTTTTTTTTTATCATTATAGGGTGGTTGTGTACACACACTGCCAACACACATTTCAGTTCAAACAACTTGTAAAAGTGCATGCAGCATCCGATGACCCCTTTAACATAAACTTGTGTGTATTTGAGAGCTTAAGCACAATAAGACATGAAAGAGAACAGTTTAGTACTCACATGGCGTGTCACGGCCGCTTTCTGATATATGCTTTCAGAAAACCATATATCAGAAGTTTAAACTGATATGGCTTTAAAACTCGCGATAGACATGATAATCAAAACCAAACAGATGTTTTTAGCAGAGTATCTGAGGTATGAGCTGTAAAGGCACAGCCCTATTCTGGAAAAGGGGCGGGGAGCAGCAGCTCATTTGCATTTAAAAATACATGCACAAAACAGTCCGTTTCTGCCCTTTAAAGCCCTAGAAGTCCTGAAAGGGGAACATCACATTACTTCAGTTTAAAGCAGTGGTTCCCAACCATATTCCTGGAGCTGATGAGCTGATGACCTGAATCAAGTGTGTTTGATTAACATGCAAAATTTGCAGTGTTGGGACCCTTTCGAGAACATGGTTGGTTTAACCACAAAAATCTTCATCTTTGAGTCCACTGGTGTTCCAAAAGTGCTGAAGTACAGCACTGGGACTTTTAACTGTTTGCGTCCCTCCACTTGTTTTTGGACACCCCAAATGTCACGCTGATAGGAATTTTGATTGAATTCTGCAGATCGGGTCTTTCAGATAACTTAGTTTCATATGGATAAATGATAATTTCATTGGATGGATGCAACTGTTAGTGTACTGGATCAACCAGTTCCCTGAAAAGTACACAAGCAGACTGTAAATTGCGAATACAAAAATATTATACATTAGCATACAGAACTGCAGTTACAGTTTCTCAGCATTTATCAAGTTTTTGCTAGACAATAGTATTTAAACATAACTGAACATTTGAAATAGAATTGTGAATGACAACTGATCGTTATCATATTTCCTCTGTTTGCCACTGTCTCCTCCTCCTCTGTGTGTCTTACCCATCTTCATGCTTTGACCTTTATTGATGAGTAACCCTCAATGGGTCAGTCATTTCAGCAGCTCTCAGCGTTATGCTGTGGTAAGTGATGCCCTGTCAAACATCATTTATTCTTATTTTTGCAATTTTCTCAAATATTTTTCTGGATTACACATCTTGATTTGATGTTCTTTTTTATTTTGTAACATTGCAAGCTAAAATGTGTAATTTAATTTTTAGACAAAAATGTGAAACTGAATAATGTATCACTTCAGTTCAATTCTCTTATTTTAAAAATAATATTATTAATAAATAATATTACCAAACAATCTTTTTTTTTTACTTTTAAAATCTAGTCTGATAAAAGTTAAACAGTAAAATAAAGCTTTATTAAAATAGACTATATTGGTAGCACTGTAGCCTAACAAATAAAATGTAAAATACACAGATAAGATACTACTTAAGTTATACTTTTGTTTTTAAGCAGGAACTGATGTAATGAAATAATGTTTGTTTTGATATATTGGTCTGATGTTATGCATGAGGAATAAATGATAGCTCATGTAAATCATTTTCAGCTCTGAGAAAGGCCGTGTCAGTCATCTGAAGGCACGTTGCATTTGCTTCCTGTATTCATAGTTTCCATGTGACTACACATCCTTATAGGAAGTTTTCCTCCATTGCCTGCCAGTTATTTTTACCAGTTTTATACTAGATAGTAAGTACTAGTGTATTAAGACAGTGATATTACAAGACTAATTACAGCATACATCTTATTGATGATGTGTACTATATACAGGCAAGCATACACGCCCAGAATATGTACTCAGTACATTAAATTGCACAGTAAGCTTTGCCCTTTTGAAAACCATTAAAAACTAAATTCTCAATATGGCTTTAATGCATCAAGACAAGCTTGTTCTGCAGTTTAGTGCATGTTTTACCTTCCATTAATCCATGCCGGTCACGTGACACAATAATGGGTACTTTTAGGAACGTTTTATAGTGTTTTAGTAGAAGCTCAGATTTTCAGAAAACTCCTTTTGTGTCCTATAGTAAACAAACATAAAAATGAAATGATTAAGTGATGATTAAAGGAAGACAGAATTCTTTTTTTTACATTTATTTTTTTTACATTTTTTCTTGGGTAAAGTAATGGAACCCCTATAGGGGAGAAAACAGGCTGATATATGGCACTAGAGTGATGTTTAAAATTTGTTACAAAAGTGACATTTCCGTTAAAGAGTGTGTTGCCCTGCTAAGCCCAATGAGAAGTTTTTGGTTTTCATGTGGGCTGGTATTTTAGGGTCTGAGGCTGTTTTCTAGGGTCATGAGGTTTGCAAGTAAAACAAAAATAGAGAGGTGGTACTTCCTGACCTCAGGTGCAACTCCAACAGTTTTTGACGTACTGTAGCGCCCGTTTAAGAAAGTCATATTTGTCAAGACTGTATTTAAACTAAGCATCTGATCTGCTGGTCCATCTTTAGCTATAACCGTTCTCTAGAAATATGCTCATCGTCTCCCGGTTCCCTTTTCTTTTGCTTAAAAGAACACGTCCAGATTTCTCTTCTCTATTCTTCTTTCAAAATGGTATTTGTAGCTTTCGCTTGGCCTTTAGTAGTGACAGGTTCAGCCTGACACGATAACAAAATCTGTGAATGTAAGGGTGAAAACCAAAATCAGTCAACAAAAAGTACACATGAATAATTGTGAGCAGTGGTGTACAAGTGAGAATGACGAGAAAACAGAAGAACAGGACGTGGTGTAAAGGTGTGAAAAAAACATCCCGCTGTATGAGCATCTGTGACATAAGGATGAAACAAGCAAACCGAACAAAAGATGTTCTACTTTGCAACTATTACTTTTACAAAGTCAGCAATGGAGAATTTCATAATCAAACTTACAGAAAATCAACACATACTTGAAATATCTGTAATACAAAAACAGATAACATATGCATATAACTATATCTAACTATAAATAACACATTGAACTGGATTTATAGTTTTCTAAGTGAAATTGGGAAAAAAGCTTGTAAATTGCAAATACACTGGACTGGAATATTATAAGTTAGCATACAGAACTACAGTTATAGTTTCTTGGCATCTCTGTCTAGTGTTTTGCTGAACAAGAGGGTCCATAAGATTGATGAACAATTAACTTCTGAACAATGGCAGTTTGTCAGCCTGTAACATGCATCATACATCTGCATTTCCCAGAGCACAACCTTTCATTGAGAAAGCAAAATGAACATTTGAAAAATAATTATGAATGACTGACAACTGATCTTTATCTTATTTCCTATTTCATACTCTGGTGCTCCCTGTCACTGTCTCCTCCTCCTCTGTCTGTCTGTCTTCTACGCATCTGCAAGCTGTGACCTTAATTAATGGGTAACTCTCTATGTGCCAATCATTTCAGCAGCTCTCGACTACTGTGAGATCCCACACTTACACAGGTACGTTTTCTTCCTTTCAAACCTTTTCCTTTTTCCGACTATTTATTATACATCTCCATCCATCATATATCCACACATCTACTTCACATCATTGAATATTCAGTGACAGTATAATTTTATTTATTTATTATTTAATGAATTTATTGCTATAATGTTTAGTGCATTTTTCTTCGCATATACTAAAATGTAATAAGAAAGAGTTTTGAAGGTGTTTCACTTCCAATTTTGATGAATTATTTAAGACTTTACTTAAGTTAATGTTAAAAGAAGTTAAATGTATTTCCAGCATGAACAGGCTGACTTTATTTCTACTGCAGCATGACACAAGGGAAGTACCAGGGGGTTACAAATATCACCTCCACAGATTTCAGGTTTCAATTACAGACATTCAGAGCTTTATTGTAAAACCCATGGTTTCCCGTAGGGTTCATGACTCTTGAGGTACTACACTATCCAAAACTAACCACAAGTTCATCTTCAAAGAAATTGCACTTTTACCAGGAATGACCACTCAGGAAGGGGACAGACTGCTACCTCAGCAGCAAACATGAAGGTCACAGGAGATTTAACTTGGTCTCATCAATGATGAGAAACTGAACTGCATTATGACTGATAGGCATCAGTGATGAATGCGCTATGTGGCTACTGTGGTTTTACATTTTCTCTTATCTGTTCAATTGAGAGATTCACTGAAATATGAAAACAACTTTTTGTGTGCCAAAGCTTCTGTAACTTCACTTAGAAAATCCTGGATTTTGCTCCAGAATAGAAATGAACACATTCCGAACCAGGGTATGGATGAATCCTAATATATGCAGCAATTTACAATATTTAGTCATTATATGCACGCTGTTTCAGACCTGTAAAAAAAATCCTTTGGTGGAACACAAAAGAAGATTTTCTAATGAATGTCTTATCTGTACAATAAAAGTCAAAGGTATCCAAAACACTGGATTGAAAAAATGAACATTCTGTCATCATTTATTCACCCTCATGTCGTTCCAAACCTGTATGACGTACTTGCTTCTGTGCAAGTATATAGACTTTTATTGTACAGATAAGACATTCATTAGAAAATCTTCTTTTCTGTTCCACCAAAGGATTTTTTTACAGGTCTGAAACAGCGTGCATATAATGACTAAATATTGTAAATTGCTGCATATATTAGGATTCATCCATACCCTGGTTCGGAATGTGTTCATTTCTATTCTGGAGCAAAATCCAGGATTTTCTAAGTGAAGTTACAGAAGCTTTGGCACACAAAAAGTTGTTTTCATATTTCAGTGAATCTCTCAATTGAACAGATAAGAGAAAATGTAAAACCACAGTAGCCACATAGCGCATTCATCACTGATGCCTATCAGTCATAATGCAGTTCAGTTTCTCATCATTGATGAGACCAAGTTAAATCTCCTGTGACCTTCATGTTTGCTGACATGCTGACATGAGGGTGAATAAATGATGACAGGATTTTCATTTTTCGGTGATTTATGTGCTTTCAATCACGTCTCATTATTGCCCCCTTCTGGTCAAAACACGTTACTTCAGTAAAAGAACTTCATAAACTTACATCTTGTACATATTTGTAAGATTATTAAGTAGAAGAGTAAAATTTTACCCTCAAACTTTAAACTGTAAATACACAAGGCATAATGGTTTAGGTAAAGAAAAACGGTAACACTTTACATTAAGGTTCCATTTATAAAGGGTTTATAAAGGTGTTAATAAATGACTAATAACTCACTTACAAATACATTATAAATCATTGATCAGCAGTTATAAATGCATGAATAAAAGGGTGATTTTGATGCAATACCTGCCAAATAGTGAGCCATTTTTAACTCACAGGTTATAAATGCTTAACAAATATATTTATTAATACTTATTTCACTCAAAACCAGATTCCTGATTTATTTCATGATGCAGCAAAAATGTATTATTATAGCAAGACTGAAGGGTGTTGTATTTATGGTTTTCTCATTTATATCTCATGACTCGTGTCACTTTTCTTACTCTGTACCTTACCCATGATTCTCCGCAAAAGTTCTAACAGAACATTATCATATTAATAAGCAATCAGTAATTACTTTTTGATATCATGATAAAGCCCACTGTAACTTCAGTATTTGTTCATCCACACTCAGTAAGTTATTTATTTGTATGCTAACGAATTAATTCAATTAACAAAGCGATTACACATATAAACACTTGAACAATATACTCTGCAGTGTCACCTCACAGTTAGCTGAGCAGTAAAATTAATAAACACAATGTGAGAGCACGCTTCAGAGCACGTTGGAACAATCCTAACAGCGTGACTTCTTCTGCTTCTTTGAAAACGTGACTTTACATTGGATGCTCGCTAGCGCCATTTACAGGCTTTGGTGGCACACAGGCAACTACAGACACACAGGCGTTGGTGATGTGATCCTGAAATAATATAATAAAAATGCATTATATGCAATGAAAATTATTTTTATTATTAGTAGTAGCTATATACTTCTAAAAAAAACATATTTGTCACAGATTGTATTGAAGGGCAGCGAGGAAGCAGGATTCAGATGCAGCAGTACCTACTGTTTATTAAGAAGATTACTGAACTCAGGGAAATGTAGGACAACAAACCATTCACATAAAAACGAATTTAGACAACCAAATACTAAAACTCTACTACTCTATACTGTAGGAATATAATAGACAAAAGGAGAAAGGAACAAAATACAACAGAATGCAATAATATAAAAAAAGAATCACTAAGCAAACAAACACAAAACTAAATGTGATATTATATAAATACATTATATATTACATCTGTATGTATTATGTAGAAACAACATTAGAAATCTGTGAAAATTCATGTACATTATATGTTGTTATACAATTTCTGATCCTTTCTGGTGTGCAAATTTGTGATTATTTATTTATTTGTTTGTTTGTTTGTTTATTATGCACTGTTACATTTTGGAAATAAAAAAGGATCACATCAGCAAAGCCTGTGTGTCTGTAGTTGCCCGTGTGTCACCAAAGTACGGTGGCCGAGAAGTGCTAAACAAATCACAATTCTGAAATATTTAGTGACTTACAGCTCCAGTGGCGCAGATGGACAAGTGTGTGCCATTGGATTTTTGACGCGATCGACCTGGGTTGGATCCCGCCTTTTGCCGAATTTTTTTTCCCTCCCTTTTCAAATCTCGTATTAGCAATGGATTCTATTTACACTAAGTGAAA
>NW_015654513.1:58215-59559 GCF_001515625.1 Sinocyclocheilus rhinocerous
AAAAAAAGTTCGGCAGAAGGCGGGATCGAACCCGGGTCGATCGCGCCAAGAACACGCACTTGTCCATCTGCGCCACTGGAGCTGATGACTTTCAGCCACTTTTAACTAAATGTAAATATATACTCCGTATTTTTTATTCCATAGTAAGGGTAATTCATACAATACATTTAAACTGAGCTACTTTAATACCATCTCCGAACTTTCTACCACGACTCTGCTGTTCTTCGGCTGGTTCTTCCCTGTATTCGTTGATTGACAGATGTCTCGTCCAGTCAGCGGTGAGCAATCCCAAACCAATGGCGCTGTCTGAAACTATACCTACCTTTTCCGGTTTGTCTGATTTGTCGTTGTGTTTTCTGACTTGTAAATTTGTTTTCGGATTTGTCGTTGTGTTTTCTGACTTGTTATTTTGTTTTCGAATTTGTCATTGTGTTTTCTGACTTGTTATAATGTTTTCTGAATTGTTGTTGTGCTTTCTGAATTTTTATTTTGTTTTTTAAACTTGCATTTGCGTTTGTAATTTGTTATTTTGATTTCAGAATTGTGATTTGTTTAGCACTTCTCGGCCACCGTACCAAAGCCTGTGAATGGCGAAAGCGAGCATCCGATGTAAAGTCACGTTTTCAAAGAAGAAGAAGAAGAAGAAGTCATGCTGTTAGGATTGTTCCAACGTGCTCTGAAGCAAAAATATAATCTCACATAGTGTTTATTCATTTTACTGCTCAGCTAACTATGAGGTGACACTGCAGAGTATATTGTCCAAGTGTTTAAATGTGTAATCGTTTTGCTAATTGAATTAATTCGTTACCATACAAATAGATAACTGCTCCGGCGCTTCCGCGGACGGTTTGCTCGCGCGCAGGTAACGTTACTAAGTGTGGATGAACAAATACTGAAGTTACAGTGGGCTTTATCATGATATCAAAAAGTAATTACTGATTGCTTATTAATATGATAATGTTCTGTAACTGTGCTTTCAATCATTGATTTAATTATTTACTTAAAACTGTTAAATTAGATAAAATATAAATATGTATATTTTTGGTGCTTAGTTATAATTTGCTGGAATACTTTATTGTGTTTCTGAATTGTTTAATGTGAGTTTACTTGTATAAGCCACTTTCCATGTGCAGTTATGCTCAGTAATGTTCTTTAAGTAGTTTTGTTTACTGATATAGTGCATCAATAATAAAATACATTTAACCGAGAAAAAAAACCTTCTGTGTGTGCATTAATAATTAATAAATGATTAGTGTGTCCACTTTACTTTAAAGTTCACTTTCACAGGTTAATGATGTCCATAACTCATTAATAAATGGTTCACAGGTGTTCACTTTTAAGGTT
>NW_015654513.1:59680-65785 GCF_001515625.1 Sinocyclocheilus rhinocerous
TGTGAGTTAAAAATGGCTCACTATTTGGCAGGTATTGCATTAAAATCACCCTTTTATTCATGCATTTATAACTGCTTATCAATGATTTATAATGCATTTGTAAGTGAGTTATTTGTCATTTATTAACACCTTTATAAACCCTTTATAAAGGGAACCTTAATGTAAAGTGTTACCATAAAAACAAACGGTGTCAGTAAAATGGATGATAGGAATAGATATTAATAGATACTGTTTTGTGTTGTTTTGTTTTTTTCTTCAGAAAATGAATGGTGACAAAAAGGTAACACTCATGGGGGACCTTTTCAATTTTAGTGTCTTGGAGGACTTATACAATTACAGCTACATCTTGAATGGTGAAGGAACTGTGTGTGGTCAGGAGGCTAGCATGTACTTTGATTCCATTTTTATTCCGGTCCTTTACTCTCTGGCGCTGGTAGTGGGGCTGGTTGGAAATGGGCTGGTTCTGGTGGTACTGTGGAAGAAGAGGATGAGCTTGAATGTTACCGACGTCTTCATCCTCCATCTGTGCTTAGCAGACATTCTGCTGCTGCTAACGCTGCCCTTCTGGGCTGTAGAGGCAGTGAAGGGATGGATCTTCGACACAGTGCTCTGCAAGCTGACTGGAGCTCTGTTCAAGGTGGGCAAATATGTCTTTGGGTCAAGAATTGTTAGTGGCAGTTTTCATGGCTTTGTGTTGATTTCATGAAATTATTTGGTCCACTGCTTTTCCATTTCATTGTTTCATGCACATCTTCAGTGATTAAATTGCATGAACTACAATATTCTATAGAACAGACATTCATTGGGAGGTAAAGAAACATTCAGCTTGGTCAAATGGTGTTATGTAGAACCATAAGAGGATCCCCATTCTCCTCCTTAGATTTTAGATATGTTACTCCACTCTAATATGTTTGCTATGAATTGGAATTTACTACAATGGCAAAAGCTGTTTTGAAGCACTTTTATGCTTTTCTGAAGTCAAAAAGTCTTGTGTGGAAGCCCTGGAATATTTTGTGTGTCATTTTACACATAAAAGGTTAACAAGTGATTTTTTCCACGCTAAAACACATATTGGTTACATCTTGTGGCTATACTATTAAAACAATATTTTACTGAGATTTTACTGATCGGCTCCATTCACTTCCATTGTTCCTCAGTGTAACCCAGATTTTTTTTTTAAGAAATTGAAAATATTTTTTTTGTGTTAAATTACATTATACCACAAATGCTGTTGAATAAAATGAGCTTGTACCAGGAATATTTCTTTAAGAATCAACTTTGGATTTGCAGTCTCTCATTGTCACTTCTTTCTCCATCAGATCAATTTCTACTGTGGCATTTTCATGCTGTCCTGCATCAGTCTTGACCGCTACCTGTCCATCGTCCACGCAGTGCAGATGTATTCTCGTAAAAAGCCAATGGTGACTCACTGTTGCTGCCTGATGGTCTGGCTCTTCTGCCTTCTGCTCTCCATTCCTGATTGGAAATTCCTTGTGGCCACTGAGGACTCCAGACGTCAGGATAAAACACAATGTGTTCCAGATTACCAGTCTGGTTCTTGGCTTCTGGTCACTCGGCTGCTCTACCATATTTTGGGTTTCATTCTTCCAGCACTAATAATGCTGTTCTGTTACTCTTGCATACTGCTGCGGCTGCGGCGTGGCTCCCAGTGCATGCAGAAGAAGAGGGCCATCCGTGTCATCATAGCCCTGGTACTGGCCTTCTTCATCAGCTGGACGCCCTACAACATCACCCTTATTGTTGACACCATACAAACCAACTGGACCCTCAATACCAGTAACCAAACATCCTGTGAAAGTGCCACAGCACTAGATGTAGCTCTCACAGCTACTTCAACATTGGGCTACTTACACTGCTGTGTCAACCCAGTGCTTTACGCTTTTGTGGGGGTGAAATTTCGCCAGCACCTGCTGGACATGCTGAGACCACTGGGCTTCACGCTGAAGGTCCCAGCAGGTCTGGTGTCACGGAAGAGCTCTGTATGGTCAGAGTCAGTGGACACCTCACACACGTCTGCTTTCTGAAACAATCACACTGATATATGTACAATCAGTCAGCATGTCATCTTTTTATGCAAACTTTAACATCTGTATCAGTCAGAGGAGTTTGGCTTTAATTATGCAAGCATTGCCGTTCACACCAAGGATGATGACTATAACAATAACTAGTCTTAATAATCATTATAATTGTATGAGAGTACTGAAGTCCACACCACCAATCATTGGAATCACTTTAAAAATGATTTTCTAGTTGATGAATGAGAAAAAACTTTGACTGCCAATCAGAATTCATGCAACTTTAAAGAGCTTGAGCATTTAAAGCTGCAGACGACAAAACTGTAGTGCACATTTATAATAAATTTCATTGTTCATTGGTGTGGACACTAATAGTTATCTTCATAGTTATCCTTATATTTATCGTTCTTGGAGTGAACAGATCTTAAGTCTCATGACAGTGCTTTTTAGTATGCACATGAATATAGAGCAGTCTTGTTTAATCTTACTTTCAGATATTTCTCTTTGCACATGTGACAGCTACTGTAATTTCTCAACTGTTTTGCATTTCTCAAGCATACTGACTCCTTACAGCTCACACATTTTAGGGAGAGATAAAAAGTTTATATTTTTGCCATGGCAGTTTTTTCCAATAAATCAGACTTTTGCCAGAAAATTTTTCTATTTTACTATTATACATTGTTATTGTGTGTATTGTCTAATGTGTTCCTGCATGATTTTGTTTGTTAATTGGCTTTTTTGTGATGTTATGGTGTATTTTTTTTTAATCTTGATTTGCTGTAAATACATTTTCGAAACATCCTTGTACTTGCACCAGGAATATTGCTTTAAAGGGTTAGTTCACCCAAAAATGAAAATTAGTCTGTGTTTTACTCACCCTCAAATCATCCTGTATGTGACTTTCTTCTTTCAGACGAATCCAATCGGAGTTATATAAAAAAGAATAAAGGCCTCCTGTAGCGAATCCATGCATTTTTGTAAGATAAATATCCATATTTCAAACATAATAAACACTTTTTTCTCTACTGGTTAATGCTTTTTCATATTTAGTAAAATGATTAAAAATGAGATAGTAATAAGTTACTGCTGTGGATATTCCAAATCATAGCAACCAAAGCATCTCAGCTGGAAAAACACTGTGCCACCAACGTGTTTCCAGCGTCACCAGCAGGTCGTTTTAAGAAAAGCGCCTGCCATTTTTTCAGCTTGCTAAAAACTCTTTGGTGGACACACGTTATTGAATATTTATTGTTAGGCATATGGCCTATTAGTCTTTTTTGCATTTATGCAATATACTGGAGCCAAACTTGAGAAAGTAGACCAGAATATTCCACTGCGTTCCTGGACACGCAATTTGCTTAGCTGTAATTCATAGGCGGGGATTATGCTAATTGTGAATGAGCGTGCACACGCGCCCTATTTACGAATTATTGGGATTCATTAACATACATGTTTAAATATCACATCGGATGTTTATGAAGCATTTGTGAATCCAGAGGAGAGTTTTCGGGAAGGTCTGTTTTACGTGCAAATTACTCCAAATTTACTCATATATTTACTCAAGTTTCATGAATGAGGTCCAATGTGTGCATTGCAGCAGGGTACATTAACCTGCTCAAAGAGGCCACCTCCACTAGGGAACATTATTGTCATGAAGGGGTGTACCTGGTCTGCAACAATGTTTAGGTAGGTAGCACATGTCAAATTTATGTCCACATGAATGGCCAGGGTTTCTCAGCTAAACATTGCCCAGTGCATCACACTCCCTCCACTGGCTTTTCGTTATCTCACTATGCATCCTGGTGCCATCACGTCCCCAGGTAAAAGGCGCACACATACAGTACAGCTGTCCATGTGATGTAAAAGAAAACTGGACTCAACATATGAGGCGACCTTCTACCACCACTCCAATGTCCAGGTCTGACGCTCAAGTGCCCATTGTAGGCGCTTTCAATGAGGGACATGGTCATTGTAGGCACTCTGATTGGTCTGCGGCTACACAGCCCCATACGCAGCAGAGGGCGATGCACTGTGTTATGACACATTCCTCCCATAACTATCATTAAAATTTTGTGTGACTTGTGCCACAGTAGACCTTCTGTTGGCTCAGACCAGACGGGATAGCCTTTGTTGCCTCATGCATCAATGAGCCTTGGGCGCCCACCCTCGCTGCCACTGCTGACCATGAGCAACCCACTAGCAATCTGCTCAATCTTAATTCCTACCCATTTCTCCTGCATCCAACAAATTATGACAACTGATCGTTTGCTTACCATCTAATCTACCCAGACCTTAATATGTGGCCTTATTAGGATCAACAATATTTACTTGTATTTGTACTGTTTTAATAATGCTTAAAATGCTCTGTAGACTTTCCAGTAGGAGAACAAATGCCAGTGTTCAACTCCTGCTCACAGGCACTGTATGTGAAATATAGATACAAGGTAATTGAGGGTGTTTTTTAAACGACTAAAACACAGCTACAAATCTTTTCTCCTGGTTGTTCATAACTGGAATTTGAAGTAGCTCTATTACACAGCACAACGAAGTAGGATATTGCAATAAACACATTTAAACCGGACAAAACTTTTAGCCAAATTAAACATTGATAGAACCCCAAAAATCAAGAAAAACCACGTTGGACAGTCAAATCACGTGGTCTCGCGAATCCAGCTGCTTCGCATCTGAAATGTTTGTGGTGTGATTACACTGCATGCATCTGCAGCGCATTACAGCTCCGACGAGGTTTTGTTCCGTCCTCCACGCGGTGCCAACTCACACCAGGAGCATTTCATAAGTGAAGCGACAGGATTCGCGAGACCACTTGATTTGCCTGTCCGCTGTTCTTTTTCTTAATTTTTTGTGTTGTAACATGCTTGGCTAAATGTTTATGTTTTGTCTGGTTTAATTCTGTTTATTCCACTCTTACGACTCCGGTGGCCATGTCAGAGCCGTAACACGCCGCAGACGTGTGCAGTGAAAATGAGGTATCAGACATGTGAAAAAAAAAAAAAACACTCAACAATTTCTGTTTCATAAGAGGAACTGGGGAGGGTGAGGCACATGTGATTATTTCTGTGTGCTTGTAACAATAACAGGGTCAAAGCCACAACTTCACTATCAAGCAATTTAAATTCACTGGAGTGGATCGTGTGGTGGTTCCAAAAAAAATTATAAATAAATGTGTAAAACTAAGAAAAATAGCAAATAAATTATATTACAGTAACAATGTAAAACAAGTGAATGCATTTTTCGAATTCAATTAAATTAAATTCAAGTTTATTTGTATATATATTGTATAGCGCTTTTCACGATACAAATCGTTTGCAAAGCAACTTTACAGAAAATTAAGTTTCTACAATATATTTAGTAGTAGCTTATTTTTGACTGTAGGGGTGTCCAGCTGCTTCTGAAGAGCCACTGTCCTGTAGAATTTAGCTCCAATCCCAATTAAACACACCTGAAGGTCTTAGGCATACTAGAAACTTCCAGAATCAGGGTATCTTCCATTCATTAGTTTTTTTATTTAATATTGAAATCAGAAAAATGAAAAAACGGCACATTTTCCGTTTTTGATTCGTTTTGATTTAAAACGAAAAATCAAGAATTAGCCTTTTTCACAAAAATCGGAAATTATGTCAGTGCAGGGTAAAGTTAGTTCCGTTGCAGGTCTGCTTCTATTATATTAAATCCGTGTATCATTCGATCATTCGTTTTTTGATTTAATATTGAAAGTAGAAAAATTAGAAAACGGCTCCTTTTTCATTTTTTTTCCAAAAAACGAGAAACGAGAATTCATCTTAAATTTTCGTTTTTCGTTCATGGGTGGAAAAATGAATAAACAGCTTGATTTTTCGATTTCTACACGTGGGCGGGAATTAAACACCTCTTTCTGCTGATTGGTCAGCCGAAGATTAAACCGTGCCATCATCAGTTCTTCTGCAGTATCACGCAGCAGAATAATAGTCCTCCACTGCTGCAGTTGTATTGATTCTTAACACATTTATTGCAACTACATTTCATCTTTTTTCATCAAACAAACAGGCTAATGAATAGCTCGACACAACTC
>NW_015654513.1:67943-76308 GCF_001515625.1 Sinocyclocheilus rhinocerous
TTGTGTAACGTTATGTTCAAAATAACTACTAAATGTCATGCCTTTGAAAAATAAAGAGAACAACAGAATGCGCTGCTTTAGTGCGTCTCGGTCTCCTTGAGCATCTTTCTGACAGATGCCACAAACATGAACCACAGAGAATACTTGTCTTTTAAAAGGCTTCATTTAGATTATTTGACGTTAAATGCATCATATAAGTCACTTTGGAATAAATCACAGCAGGCCTATGTATCATGATAAAAAAAGCGACTTTACAGTCTGGAAATACTTTAGGATATAACGAATTATTTCGCAGAACCCCTATCACATTAAGAACCACTGGTCTACACAGAAGAAAGCCCTCTGCCCCGGTACGAGTTGTGTCGAGCTATTCATTAGTCTGTTTGATGAGAAAAATATGAAATGTAGTTGCAATAAAATGGGTAATTAATCCATACAACTGCAGCAGTGGAGGACTATTATTCTGCTGCGTGATACACCCGTATATACACTCAAATAATGATTCTTTCCTTTTCCGTTTTGTCTGTTTTCCAAGTTGTTGTTATATAATCTACAAAGAAATAAGATTTTACTTGTTTGTAACTCATATGGCCATGCAGACCGCTGAGCTCGTGAGAATGCGCTCAACATAGCGCCAGATGGTTTCTATTATCCATCTCCGGCAAATTCCCTTTTTATATAGTCTTTGATCTCCGGTACATTTGAGCATATTAACTCAATTTACTCAGTCATTTCCCTCGAATTACCACATCATGATAAATTACTTAAAATTACATTAGGCTATGTCCAGATGCACATTTTTCCAAGAATACATTAAGTCCGGTTGAAGCATATTAAACTCAACACAACGTAATCTGATACAATAGGAATAAAGCCATGAATCCAAGTCATCTCTTGTTTAATAGGTATTTCCCAGGGGCAAGTTCAAGCTCAAAACCGGTGCGCAACGTTTTGCTACGGTTTCCGGGTTGAACGACATGTTTCCTGGAAACGGTGTGCAACGGGGTTTGAGATCCGTTTTCTCTTGTTTGGTGGGTGTGTCAAACATGTCAGCCCAATCAGCAGCAACATGTATATAAACCACGCGGTATTAAAGAGACAGCTGGCACAATGTAATTAACATAAAAATAAATTCACAAGAGCAACTATATTGTTTGCACATGTTTATTTACATTAAAGGCAAAATAACTAAAATAATAAGAGCACAAGTATAGATCTGGAACTTCTTTAAGTCTGTCTAAATATAATTTAGTAATTGCAATGTCTTCATATGCTTTCCTTAGGAAGGTGTGCTAGACACTGATTAATGTAACATAAAAATACTATACATATTTATATATTTTGCTATTGTATTGTGGAGTGACACTTTCATAAACTTTTCTATACTCCTAATGGTAAATATTACAATATCATAGCACAATAACAGTGATCAGCAATAATGATAAGCCTAATACTCACAATAAAAATAATAAGGTCATATAGATCATAACACAGTCTCGGAGGTAAGAAGTGGATGATCCTTCACCTGAAATGTTTGTCTTTTCATCCTGAAATGCGAGGCAAATGTTGGATCACAATAATTAGGAACCAGAGTTTCCACAAATCTCTTCACTCGATTGGGATGTTCTCTTTCATTCTGGACGGCAAGGGCAGTGACTGTAACATCGAGCATATTTTGCAGTATTAAACACGTATTTATACCGATTTCATCAGGCTCAGAAAATTCTTTAAAAAGAACACAAAGAATGGGCTTCTCAGCTGCCATAGTTGCAACTCTTGCGTCATCAGAACAGGGTGTTCAACGCACCACCGTTTCCGTTTAAAAAACGTTTTGCACCGTTTTGTCGGGGCTGAACGCAGCCCAGGGCTCATTATACAACGTAGGTTACATTTAAGCCATCGCGTTAATAATGCAAAGGAGAGCAAGTAGAAAATACAATATTACTTTAATAATAATAATAATAATAGCAAAAAAAATAACGTGGAGAGTCATAATGCATCGCCAGCACCAAAAGGACATAACGGCAAAACTAACCGAATTACAACTGTCACCATTTAGAATTAAACAAACTTGTATTTGTGATGACCCGAGCTGACGCAAAAAGGTAATTGTGAAATGTTTTGGGCTTTGTAGAGTAAAGTACTGGCAGTTCAAGCATTTTCATAATATCTAATTTGTAAAAAAAAGACTTTGATTCTCGAACTCATTCTTGTTAAGTACGGCCGCTGTTGTCACCGGAAAAACTTTTACCCTGCAAGCGCCAATCCGGAAGCCAGAAACACGGAAGTGTGAAAAAGGCTAAATTGGCTTCATTTTTCGTTTTTACGTTCAGGGATAGAAAATGAATAAACAACTTGAATATTCGATCTCTGCATGTGGGCGGGAATGAAACACCTCTCCGCTGATTGGTCAACCAAACATTACAACATAATAATAGTCCTAAAAAAGATAATAATAATAATAATAATAATCCTCCGCTTCTACGGATTCTTAACGTGTTTATTTCTACCACATTTAATCTCTTTCTCTACATCAAACAGCCAGATTAATGAATGGCTTGTCACAAACCGAGGCACAGCAGACAGAGCTTTCTTTTGTGTAGGCATAAATTCTGCAACCTACCTGTGAAATATTAGTTTATCTCATAAATATGAATTTACTTCGCACCTGCACTCACAACTACCTACTAGCCTGATTTATTATAGTTATCCACCTATCAAAATCTGTGTGGCAAAGCTGCTGGGAGAATGTATTGTGAAGCACAGGCCACTATCAATTTATGTGAACATTATGTAGTTTTAGACAATAAGCTGAGTTTATTTAATTAATATTGAGTACTAGCCAACTAACTGATGGCAAACATTTCCTGACTCATTCCTCCAAAACACCCCAAAGTGTCTCAATAATATTCAGACCTGCCTACTGTGCATGGAAGATGTTCAGTTTCAGTTTCATTTTCATCAAGTTTGTCCTCTTTTGAACTCTGATATGTCTCACATTATGCTGTGTGGATCGCAGTATTTTATGTGCAGCTGTGCTATTGTTTTGCTAATTCAACCTTCACACTTTGCTCTTACTGATGGGATATGAAATCAGTGAAGATTGGCCACCAGGCCACACATAGGTGTGAAACCTGCAACACTATGTTGGCCAGTTTTTCAGTTTCATTGTCCTACACCTGTATCAGGGGTGTTCCCTCCAAGGAGGCAAGGGAGGCAGTGTCTCCTTAAAACAACTGGATGAAAAAATAATCCAGAGTACAAAAATAAAACAGTCAAATATTACGTAATATGATATTAAAAAGTGTAGAAATCTTTAAACAAATTTTTCTAAAGTAACCCTATCTAAGAGCAACATTAGCGGTTGAAGTTACAGCGGTATAGGCCATGCTTCTCTTGCCTCCCCTGAGCCCACTAAACAGACTTAAAGCGGCAGTTGTAACTGAGAATGAATGGGGGAAAAGTCATGTGAGAGGAGATAATGCCTCCAATGCAATGTGATTGGTTATCATGACTGGCTCATGCAGATAAATCCTGATGAAGACTAATTAAAAAGTAGGTAAACAACCCACCCACTTAGATATCACCACTTTGCCACATCAAAACTAAACTTGAGATGACATGATCTGTGGGGTTTTTAAGTCAGCAATCAGCTTGGTGAAATTAAAGGTACATCTCCATGTCTGTGATCAGTGTTTACCGAGCTTTGATGACTGATGATACAAAAATATGTTGACTATTAGGAATAAAAGAGGAACATCAGTTTACAAATAAAATATAGATGTAATCTGAAATTATTTCTTATAGCTGTTATTTTGGAATAAATGTAAAAATGCTTAAAATCACTTAATTGATGAGATTTATACTTGGTTTTAATAAACCAAACATTAACTACATTGTTACTGTAAAAACACAAACCTTAATAGCCATTAATAACTATTTTGCGCTGCATTTGGTCATGGACATCAAAAATCATCATCAGTTGGGTCAAGACTATAGTGGAAAAAATGTATAATAAATCATGACAAATTACCAATTGCATTATTGAGTGTACATTCCCATCTGTCTCCGATCATCTCTTATACAGTACTAACCACTCCAATCCCATGAGTGGCAAATGAGGAATCTACCAAACATAAAAGCTTCTTCAGAATGTGGTCTGACGTAAAACATCATGTGTGAAATGCCAAACATTAAAGAGTGATAATCAAAAATCTGCAGGAAAACTACAGCAAAACACTCCTGCCTGCCTAAATTAAGTGCTGAGAGTTGACATCATGGGACTAATGTCACATATTTATTATATTATATTATTCCTGTTGGGTTAACTTTTTTTCTCCCGTACATTTTGCCGTTTCCCAGAATGCAGCTTCCATTCTCAGAAAAGAAGTGAGAGTGTGGCAGTGCAAAAAATTTCATGTGACCATACTGTTTTACTTTTACTTTGTTGGAATGGGAGAAGTGAGTCAATTAACGATGGAAAGGGGTGAGGTCTAAATGAAAACAGTTCTCATGAGAGAAGGTTTACAGAGAGGAGAATTACGGGTTACTGTGCGAAGTGGGAATTGTGTCTTCCAGTTGACTTGGCGCTTCTGGGAATGCTTGTCTGGTGCAACTCGGAGATCAGGAATTGGAGAGTCACACTTTCGAGACCGGCTGCTTTGTTGAGCTGTCCAAAAGGCAAGTGAAGTCCACCGAAGACTGTTCTCTCCATCACTCCATGAAATTAAGAGTGTTTTTTTCTTCAAATAACTGCTTATACAGTGTGTTTGGCTTCATTTTTCGTTTTTACGTTCAGGGATAGAAAATGAATAAACAACTTGAATATTCGATCTCTGCATGTGGGCGGGAATGAAACACCTCTCCGCTGATTGGTCAACCAAACATTACAACATAATAATAGTCCTAAAAAAGATAATAATAATAATAATAATAATCCTCCGCTTCTACGGATTCTTAACGTGTTTATTTCTACCACATTTAATCTCTTTCTCTACATCAAACAGCCAGATTAATGAATGGCTTGTCACAAACCGAGGCACAGCAGACAGAGCTTTCTTTTGTGTAGGCATAAATTCTGCAACCTACCTGTGAAATATTAGTTTATCTCATAAATATGAATTTACTTCGCACCTGCACTCACAACTACCTACTAGCCTGATTTATTATAGTTATCCACCTATCAAAATCTGTGTGGCAAAGCTGCTGGGAGAATGTATTGTGAAGCACAGGCCACTATCAATTTATGTGAACATTATGTAGTTTTAGACAATAAGCTGAGTTTATTTAATTAATATTGAGTACTAGCCAACTAACTGATGGCAAACATTTCCTGACTCATTCCTCCAAAACACCCCAAAGTGTCTCAATAATATTCAGACCTGCCTACTGTGCATGGAAGATGTTCAGTTTCAGTTTCATTTTCATCAAGTTTGTCCTCTTTTGAACTCTGATATGTCTCACATTATGCTGTGTGGATCGCAGTATTTTATGTGCAGCTGTGCTATTGTTTTGCTAATTCAACCTTCACACTTTGCTCTTACTGATGGGATATGAAATCAGTGAAGATTGGCCACCAGGCCACACATAGGTGTGAAACCTGCAACACTATGTTGGCCAGTTTTTCAGTTTCATTGTCCTACACCTGTATCAGGGGTGTTCCCTCCAAGGAGGCAAGGGAGGCAGTGTCTCCTTAAAACAACTGGATGAAAAAATAATCCAGAGTACAAAAATAAAACAGTCAAATATTACGTAATATGATATTAAAAAGTGTAGAAATCTTTAAACAAATTTTTCTAAAGTAACCCTATCTAAGAGCAACATTAGCGGTTGAAGTTACAGCGGTATAGGCCATGCTTCTCTTGCCTCCCCTGAGCCCACTAAACAGACTTAAAGCGGCAGTTGTAACTGAGAATGAATGGGGGAAAAGTCA
The DNA here is from genome assembly GCF_001515625.1 of Sinocyclocheilus rhinocerous. Classification (NCBI taxonomy): domain Eukaryota; kingdom Metazoa; phylum Chordata; class Actinopteri; order Cypriniformes; family Cyprinidae; genus Sinocyclocheilus; species Sinocyclocheilus rhinocerous. Next base: position 73,876 of record NW_015654513.1, read on the forward strand.
TGTGAGAGGAGATAATGCCTCCAATGCAATGTGATTGGTTATCATGACTGGCTCATGCAGATAAATCCTGATGAAGACTAATTAAAAAGTAGGTAAACAACCCACCCACTTAGATATCACCACTTTGCCACATCAAAACTAAACTTGAGATGACATGATCTGTGGGGTTTTTAAGTCAGCAATCAGCTTGGTGAAATTAAAGGTACATCTCCATGTCTGTGATCAGTGTTTACCGAGCTTTGATGACTGATGATACAAAAATATGTTGACTATTAGGAATAAAAGAGGAACATCAGTTTACAAATAAAATATAGATGTAATCTGAAATTATTTCTTATAGCTGTTATTTTGGAATAAATGTAAAAATGCTTAAAATCACTTAATTGATGAGATTTATACTTGGTTTTAATAAACCAAACATTAACTACATTGTTACTGTAAAAACACAAACCTTAATAGCCATTAATAACTATTTTGCGCTGCATTTGGTCATGGACATCAAAAATCATCATCAGTTGGGTCAAGACTATAGTGGAAAAAATGTATAATAAATCATGACAAATTACCAATTGCATTATTGAGTGTACATTCCCATCTGTCTCCGATCATCTCTTATACAGTACTAACCACTCCAATCCCATGAGTGGCAAATGAGGAATCTACCAAACATAAAAGCTTCTTCAGAATGTGGTCTGACGTAAAACATCATGTGTGAAATGCCAAACATTAAAGAGTGATAATCAAAAATCTGCAGGAAAACTACAGCAAAACACTCCTGCCTGCCTAAATTAAGTGCTGAGAGTTGACATCATGGGACTAATGTCACATATTTATTATATTATATTATTCCTGTTGGGTTAACTTTTTTTCTCCCGTACATTTTGCCGTTTCCCAGAATGCAGCTTCCATTCTCAGAAAAGAAGTGAGAGTGTGGCAGTGCAAAAAATTTCATGTGACCATACTGTTTTACTTTTACTTTGTTGGAATGGGAGAAGTGAGTCAATTAACGATGGAAAGGGGTGAGGTCTAAATGAAAACAGTTCTCATGAGAGAAGGTTTACAGAGAGGAGAATTACGGGTTACTGTGCGAAGTGGGAATTGTGTCTTCCAGTTGACTTGGCGCTTCTGGGAATGCTTGTCTGGTGCAACTCGGAGATCAGGAATTGGAGAGTCACACTTTCGAGACCGGCTGCTTTGTTGAGCTGTCCAAAAGGCAAGTGAAGTCCACCGAAGACTGTTCTCTCCATCACTCCATGAAATTAAGAGTGTTTTTTTCTTCAAATAACTGCTTATACAGTGTGTTAAGGTCTCTGCACACTGAGTCCGAAATTTTCGTATGCGTTTTTCGTATTCGAAATCCTAAAAATTCGTCACGCACAGAAACCTTGCACAGAGTCCGATGCGTATTAATTAATCAGTTGCGAAAAAATTCGCAAAACAACACTAAATGGAGTCTTCAAGCAGTGAGGATGATTTTGTTGCCCTCTCGCTTCTTAAAAAAAGAGAAAGAAAGGAAATATTGGGTCCATCCAATCCTGAGATATAGAGAGGACGGAGAGTTCCCCCTCAAGAGCAGAGGGATTATCACGGGCGATTCAAAGTTTACTTCAGGATGTCAGTGGCTCAGTTTGATGCTTCTGCTAGCGATAGATAAGCCACATATTAAAAAGAAGACCACCAATTTCTGTGAACTCAGTGTGCAAGGATCTATATGCTTTGTGCTGCGAGACGAAGTGGATGAATTTGACAATCGCCATTCAAAATCGAACCCGATCCGAATTTTTTTTATGACGGACGAATATTTCGGAGGCAGTGTGTAAACGTGATTGACATAACCTGAGGTCGTATTTATTTTTTAACGTGCAAAAATTTCGGACGAAATTTTCGGACTCAGTGTGCAATGACCTTAAGTGTTTTGTTTTGTTTTCTGATTTTTATACCTGTCTGACACCCAAATTTTTCTTTAAAAAGAAAGAAGAAAAAGAGGAAGAAAAGAGAACAGGGCTGCCACCAGCTTTTAATTACTTTATTAAGTGAAAATAAGATTATGGGTGGGACATTAAAAAGCACTGTGTACCTTACACCTATGTAAATAACAAGACTTTTACTTTTTTTTAAAAAAGTAATTGTTAAAAAAACTGACATGGGAACAGAAATAATAAGCATTTTGCTTCCCTTTGGCTGAAATGCAATTTGAAAGAATTTCAAGGAGCTTCACTTTCGATTATGATGAATGATAGGACTTAAAGGTGACATATCATGAAAATCTGACTTTTCCAGGTTTTAAGTGCTATTATCAGGTCCACGGTGCATCTACCAACCAAGGAAACGTGAAAAAGATTAACCCAGTAACTTTGTTTTAGTAAGCCTTTTTCTGCAAGCGTCTGAAAAAACGAGCGCTTCTGATTTTGCTCCCTTGGTGACGTGGCAAAG
>NW_015654513.1:76318-81258 GCF_001515625.1 Sinocyclocheilus rhinocerous
ATATTGCTGCTGATACACAGATCTAAAATAAACATGCGATTTATTTCCCAGCTGATTACCTTCACAGACCTAACCGACTGTTTTTGTAACTCGTGTGTGTTTTTAACGTAAACTTGTGTGTGAATGAGAACTTAGTTTAGTACTCACATGCTGTGACAGCCGCTTTCTGTGCGTGTGCTTCGGATGTGTGCTCTCAGAAAACCGTATATCAGAAGTTTAAACTCATATGGTTTAAAACGCATGATTTCAGCGCGATAAACATGATAATCAGAATCAAAACAGATGTTTTTTAGCAGGAACGAGCTGTAATGGTGCAGCTCTATTCTGGAAAAGGGGGCGGGGAGCAGCAGCTCATTTGCATTTAAAAAGACAGGCCCGAAAAACAGCGTGTTTCTGCTTCCACTCAAAATAGGCATTTTCAAAATGATATAATAAATGATCTGTGGAGTATTTTGAGTTGAAACTTCACAGACACATTCTGGGGATACCAGAGACTTATATTACACATTGTAAAAAGGGGCATAATATGTCTCCTTTAAAAGTACTATATGTACATTTCCAGCACAAACAGACTGACTTTATTTCTACTGCAGGAAGGTGACAGACTGGTACCTCAGCCACAAACGTGAAGGTCACAGGAGATTTAACTTGGTCTCATCAATGATGAGAAACTGAACTGCATTATGACTTAGATATCAGTGAATGTGCTTTGTGGCCAGTATGCTTTTATCATTTTCTCTTCTCTTTTCAATCGAGTGATTCACAGAATATGAAAACACCTAATCTAGTGACAAATTTTAAGCTGCTGTAACTGCATTTATAAATTCCTGCATTTTGCTCCCAAATGGAAATTAATATATTCCTGAAAATGCTATAGATGAATCCTAGGACATGCGGTACTATACAACATTCTATCATTCATCATCAGAGGTGCCCAATAATGTTTCTGGAAATTTACCAAGCCTGATCAAACACAGCTGTCTGTAATTATCAACTTTGCAGGCTGAAATCCATAATAAATGATAACAGAATTGTAATTTTTTGCTTTTTAACTTGTTTTATCATTTATTATTTAACTTGAGTTTAAAGCCTGTACATACACCACGTACCATGTACCATGTCTCATCATTACCCCCTTCTGGTCAAAACAAGTTACTTCTGCAAAAAGAATAGTGACAAACTAGAGGGGTGCCTAATCCGAGATATATCCAGCTGCAGACCCGCAGCACAGCAGTTTCAGAACCGCAGCCACAGAACCGCAGTCACAGAACCGGAAGTGAGGGGCGGAGTTATTGACAACGAGAGAGCACGGTGAGTAGTCTGTAATGTTTTTGCGATCATATGTTTAAAAAGCAAATTACCCCTTAAAAACCGTAAGGTGGCGCTACTATATAAAAAAAATGTAAGCTCCACCCCTCACTTCCGGTTCTGTGGCTGCGGTTCTGTGGCTGTGGTTCTGAAACTGCTGTGCTGCGGGTCTGCAGCTGGATACTATTGGCTAATCCTGTTCCAGGAGATCTACCATCATGCAGAGTTCATTGCCAGCCCTGCTCCAACACACATTTATATAATTATCAAGTTCTTCTGATAATCTTAATTAGCTGGTTCAGCATTTGATTAGGGTTAGAGTTGAACTGGGGGGTTTATTGACTTTCGCAATTTATTGAGAAAGTCAATAAATTGCTGGCACACACAGGATAGCGCATTCACTATTTTAAGATCTCACACCTAAAACACTCAGACTCTTGATATTAAAATACTATTGACAATGGATGACAGAAATAGATACTAATTCTGGTATGCAAATTATGTTCTTTCTTTTTTGGCAGAAGATGAATGCTAATACAAAGATCACCATCGGATTGAAAGACTCTGACTTCTACACTTATTACAATGACAGCTACAGTGAGAATTATGAGTACTGCTGTGTAGAACTTACACTATGTGATCAGAAGTCTACCATGTACTTGATTCCATTTTTATTCCGGTCCTTTACTCTCTGGCGCTGGTAGTGGGGCTGGTGGGAAATGGACTGGTTTTGGTCATACTGTGGAAGAAAAGGCGGATCATGAATGCTACCGACATCTTTATCCTCCATCTTTGCTTAGCTGACATTCTGCTGCTGCTAACGCTGCCCTTCTGGGCTGTAGAGGCAGTTAAGGGGTGGATCTTCGGCATAGCGCTCTGCAAGCTGACTGGAGCTCTGTTCAAGGTGGGCAAAAGTCTATAGGGTCAGTTTTTTATGGCCTTGTGTTGATTTTGTTAAATTATGGGTTGAATTGTATGATTACAATATTCTATAGACTAGATATGTGGTTGGTGGTATTGAAGGAATATTTCTTTATATTTCGTGTTAAATGAATTTTTTGATCATTTAAATAATTTAATTTTTAAATTTGAATACTATGTAAACAGTGAGTATTTCAACTAATTTTATGGATTGGCTCTATTCATTTCCATTGCTCTTCTTTGAAACCCAGATCTTTTTTTTAATATATGGAAAATTAATTTTGTGTGACACAACATTATGCCAAAAATGCTGTTGATTGAGCTTAACTACTGTACCAGGAATATTGCTTTAAGAATCAACTTTTGGTTTGCAATCTATCATTGTCGAATCTTTCCCCATCAGATCAATTTCTACTGTGGCATTTTCATGCTGTCCTGCGTCAGTCTTGACCGCTACCTGTCCATCGTCCACGCAGTGCAGATGTATTCTCGTAAAAAGCCAATGGTGACTCACTGTTGCTGCCTGATGGTCTGGCTCTTCTGCCTTCTGCTCTCCATTCCTGACTGGATATCTCTTAACAACTACAAGGACTCCAGACGTCAGGATAAAACAGAATGTGCTCCAGAATATCCATCTCATTCTTGGCTTCTGGTCACTCGTCTGCTCTACCATATTTTGGGTTTCATTCTTCCAGCACTAATAATGCTGTTCTGTTACTCTTGCATACTGTTGCGGCTGCGGCGTGGCTCCCAGTGCATGCAGAAGAAGAGGGCCATCCGTGTCATTGTAGCCCTGGTACTGGCCTTCTTCATCCACTGGACACCCTACAACATCACCCTTATTGTTGACACCATACAAATCAACGAGACCATCAGTCCCAGTAACCAAACTTCCTGTGAAAGTGCCACAGCATTAGATGTAGCTCTCACAGTTACATCCACATTGGCCTACTTACACGTCTGTGTCAACCCAGTGCTTTTTGTGGGCCTGGTGTCACAGAAGAGCTTTCTGTGGTCATAGTCAATGGACACTTCACACGTCTGCTTTCTGAAACATCATATGCCATCAAACTAATATATATACAATCAATGTCATCTTTTTCTGCAAACTTTAACATCTGTATCAGTATTATGTCAGAGCAGTTTGGTTTAAAGTATACAAGCTTTAGTCCTTTGACAGTGATTTTTAGTATGCAGACTACATGATAGACATATATAATATATAGTAGAACTCTTGTTTAATCTTGCTTTCAGAAATTTCTCTTCGCACAATTGGCAGCTACTGTATATTCTCAACTGTTTTACATTTCTTATGCATACTTGATGCCTTGCAGCTCACATATTTTAGAGAGATATAAAACAAATTTCTATTTTGTCAAAATGGATCACTTTCTTGGCAGATTTGTTCAATGGACTGTGAGCAGCTGAAAATCACTGTGAAAATAATGAAAAATTCAATTATACAGTATTAAATTTCAATGTATAACAAACCTCCCTGTATCAGTTTCAGTTGTACTAGCATAAAACCTGTAGCTGTAATGCCAGAAATCTGTTTCTTCATTAATGCTGTAAAACTGCAATACAATAGAAGATAAATTATGAGTTGTGGCGGGAGAAAAGAGGCTCAGACTCAACATGTGGTGAAATAACCCCGAGGGGCATTTACTGAGTGACAATATTGAAATTAGTGTAGGTGCTCCAAGACGCAGAAGAGACAGAGCTTCAGCTGTGAAGCGTGCAGAAGTGAAGGCATGGAAACCTGCAGGAATCTTGTGGTCTGGGCTCCTTAGTAATCACTGGAGCCAACAGGCGAAAAGAACCAGAGAAACCATTTGCCTGGTCTTGTGAGATCTAGCCTCCCCAAAGCTTCTTTCTGTTGTGTTTATCCACCTTTTTCTTCTCGTAAGAGCGGGCCCGATTTGAAACGCGCAATATGGTGGAATAGTCCCGCCTTCCGAAAAAAAAAACAGCCAATCGCTGATAAATCGCAGGTAAAGTCATTGCATCACTGCAGCTGCCATTAGAAGCAGAAGCTCTGGTTAGAAGCTCCGGTTCCCATAGAAACCTGAGAGACTCCAGCTCATAGATATGTCATATCTATGCTTGCTCTTAAAGGGGTCGTCGGATGCCAATTTTCCACAAGTTGCTGATTCTTTAGGGTCTTAATGAAAAGTCTGTAACATAGTTTGGTTAAAATTTCTCAATGGTAGTGTAAAACAATACAGTTTTTACCCTGTCAAAAACAGCTCTTTTCAGAGCAAGCTGTTTTCATGCATGCCGCTTTAAATGCAAATGAGCTCTGCTGACCCCGCCCCTCTCTTCCGAGCCGCTCTCTGAGAGACGGTAAACTTTAGCCGCATTCGTAAAACTTGCTAACTAGCACGTTATTAGGAAAGACGATTTGCAAAGATTCATTAAAAAACCTTACACTCACTTCTTCTGGAAGTGAAGCTGGATCACGAATGATTCGCGCGAAGATAGACGCATTTAGATCAGGGGCGCATTCCCTTCAGAAACAAATATAATCCACTGCGACTTCAGCGGCTCAGATGTCGGGAGTAAATGAGGACTGCTATGTTCATTATTACGTCCAAAACAGAACACCCCAATCGCTTAGGAGCCATTCTTGTCTACATCTGCTCCAGTGGTGAAACAATGGTGGACTGATGACAGCTCACTCAGGGCGGGTCTAAGGTAAGACACCAGTCCAG
>NW_015654513.1:81816-87844 GCF_001515625.1 Sinocyclocheilus rhinocerous
AGTAGATTAAAAAAAACACTGGGTGGATTTTTATCATTAATAGGGTGGTTGTGTACACACACTGCCAACACACATTTCAGTTCAAACAGCTTGTAAAAGTGCATGTCGCATCCGATGACCCCTTTAAATCAACCTTTAGAATTAAACGGCAGTAGCATGATTTATTTTAAAACATTTACATTTTTATTTGGTCCGAACAAAAGCGGAAGATATGTTACTTACTTGTTCAGATGACATTTTGTCGGATATATGCCTAGGTAGTGCATATGTGGATGGCAGATCCACTCTTATTGTGGTGATCACCAGTGTTGGGGGTAACGCGTTACAAGTAACGTGCGTTACGTAATAATATTACTTTTCTGAAGTAACTAGTAAAGTAACGCATTACTTTATAAATTTACACATGAATATCACAGATTCATCCGACTCTGAACAAATCAGTCGGTTTGAACGAATCAGTTAAATGAATTATTCTATGATTTACTTATTAGCACTTGTCGCCAACTACTGGCAGTTTTAATTTCGTGTATAATACTGTTTAATTTTTCCCACTATTTTATATTTCTAAATTCAAAATGTTATATTTAACATTATTTATTCAACTGTAACTGTGTATTAAATAGATTTTAATAATAGGTAGGCCTACTGATTTCATTTAATTGGTATAACAGCACAATAGTGTAGCAATGTCCAATCCTGGTCCTGGAGGGATGGATACCCCTGTATAGTGTTAATTGGTGTAATTTAAAAGATGTTCAACATTATGAATCTTTTTTTATATAAATAATTTTGAGAGGGGTGCCTTTTCCCTCACCTGCCTCCCAAAATGTCTGTGCATGGTGATTCAGAATCAGTAGTAGCGATTCAATTAATTACCTCGTTTCGTGACCACGATTTAACTAAATTAAAATGAATAAACAAATTAGTAGGCTACAACGTCCCCACGATTTACCTTAAACGAGAGAACCAATTAATAAAAAGAAGCCACGAATTAAATTAAGGGAACAAATGAATAAAATGAGGGAACGAATAAAAAAAAAATAGAGGCTACTATATCTATTTTTTCAGCATGTCATGTGTGGGGTTCCCTATTACAGCCAGGCACACATAGGCCTACTCCTAAAAAATGTGAAGCATACTCCACTACACGTAAAAAATATTCCCAAAACAACCACAAGATGCCACTGCTACGGCAACTATAGTAAACACGGTCACAGTGCATTAACATTTTGTTTAAATGCTTTAAAGTATTTTTTTTCATATAAATCCATACTTTATACCCAATGACAAGGCAAAAGGGATTTGTGATAACTTTGCAGATTTGTGATAACTTTAAAGAGATACAACTGATAAAACAAAAAGAGAAATCTGACATTTCTGACATTCAGATGTGTTTGATACAACACTTGAAATTTAGTTCAGTCCCATTTCTATGGATAATCTTTTAGATGTTTCTACACTTTGATTGGAGTCTACCTGTGGAGAATTCAACTGACTGGACATAATTTAAAAAGGCACACACAAAATATCTAACAGCTAAAAATGCATCTCGGAGCAGGAAAAAAAAAAAAAAAGCCACAAGGTCACAGAGACAATTTTTCACAGACTTAATAGCACATCGTATAGAGCCTTCACAACATGGATATTTAATTGTGTTTGTTAGGTGACAAATGAATGTGAACATACAGTCATAAGTGTTAATTATCTTTTGAGTTATAAAGTAGTAATAGTAATAGTAATGTATATTTAGCACATTTCATGAGTTCGCCTGCCCATTCAGTCTTGATAGATAATGGTAAACTGGTAATGGTTTGCTGTCCTTGAAGGAGTCTCAAACCCGAGACTCAGCTCGACAATGGGACAATGAAATGATTGCTGCTTATATACGCTGGTAATGATGATTGACAGGACTGAATGATTAGGCTCCTCCCATACGTGACCCAGTTCTCAAACGTTGACAAACCAGTCTAAGACATTTCAAAACAAGTTTGTGTATACACATACTGTAAGAATTAAACAAGTTATTTTAGTGCTCTCAACCATCATCTACCGGGGGTACTACAGCACACACACACTACTTTTTTGATAGCCTACTGGACCAGCCAAAGAAGACGAAGAACTACAAAAACACATTTCACAACACTGGATGCAAATCATGGGTAAAGAGCACTGACTAAAAGAATTGAAATAAAGATCTACTTAACTATCGCAACTAAAGCTGTCATACGCAGTAACACAAACACACAACAGGAAAGGAAATGAACACTTAGCAAAAATGCAATTTCCTCATACAGAAACTAGTGTGAATATATAGCTGAAATTCTGAAAATCCAACTACATCTACTCTCATTTTGTTTATTTTCCTTACTGTAATGATGACTCACGGGAAATATCTGATGGAATATTGATGATCTTATTGTCGCATGACAATGCAATCATGCTGTCCTTTTCACATTAATGCTCACCACATGCTCTGTTTCAGAAGAGGAACGGAGGCGTGTCACATGTGGTTATTTTTGTGTGCATGGCTTCAGAACATATTACAATACAAAGAACTTTCTAAGAAACCAATCTATTCAAAATGGACTGTCATCGAAAATGGATCACGAGTATTAAAATGTTTACAGATATGTAAAAAACTACCTAACGGTCAGTTTCTCTCACTACTACACTACTACACACAGGCCCTTCTGTTGTTCAGGATGATGACATCCTGGAAGTATTTCGAAAGGACACTACATTGCAGTACAGTACAAAGACTAGAGCATATACAATGTACCGTTTTCTCTCTCGGTACACCACGTTGTCTTTTCTGCCCATGGGGATATTCCACTAATGACAATACCAAAAAATGTATGTCTGAAAATCCCAACAACGGCCTTTCCCAATTACTAATTCACCCTGTACAAGAAATAGCTATGAATATCTCACAGGAAGAAAATATTTCCTCCAAAAGGGTTCAGAGAAACACTTGGTTATGCAACATGGGAAAAGAATCCTTTATGACCCCATCTCAGAAAACTACACAAATGTCAAATCATTATTCTCTCATCATTATTTAATGAGGAATTAATACATTCATTTTCAATATATTTTCTTTCATAACCATTAATATTCTGAGCTTTACTAAATTAGTAGAACATAAACTACTAAGGAAACTAGTTCAAAGTGAAGAGAAGAATTTGTGTGAAACATTAAAATAGCACTGTGTTCTTTATACACTTAACACTTATGTAAGTAACAGGACACACCCTTCCAGAGACCACTGACTTGAAGACAGCTAAAAAAAAAAAAAAACATGTAAGAAACTGCTAAGCAAGTGACATGAAAATTACAATAATTTTCACATAATTACATATATTTCATTTTTTGTAAAATTTAAATGGCACAATTAAATATACACATACTGTAATTATATACGCATACATGTATGTACAAAAGTTTTGAATGCTGAAATGAAATGATTTCATTCAAGTTATTCAAATTTGACCAAAAAAAAAAAAAAGAAGAAGAAAATGTTTATTATCCATTGACAATGATTTTGTAATTGAGTGGGAATGAAGACATCTGTTGATCAAGCAAGTAGGCACAGAACCGGCTAATGGCCAAATATTGGCTGATAATTTCAGTCCATTACTAAGAACATTGTTCTAGAACATGATTCCAAAAATATTCACACAGCACAACAAAAATAAATAAATATAATATTTGACCAAATAAAATTAAATAATTCCCAGTATGATCATTTTACTGATGAAAACAAACAGAATTAAAGTGCAAATGAGTTGGCCAGCATTTCATGTCCTTCTTTCATTTAATGTCCATCTTTTTCATTTCATCCTTTATCATCCATAATGAGAGAATTCTCCAGAATACATGTACAGAAACCTTTAAAAGGACATCATCCATCATTGGGTTATTTCATACTTAGTGATATCTATTAAATGCTCACGTTAAATGAAGAATGCATACCATACATTTGAGGAATTAGGAGATACAGAACGTCCATCAGTGAATGTTTTATGATCCATGCTTTCATATATCATGATCTTGGGTTTTTATTGTTTGTTTAATGTCATTCATAGGTTGAAGTGAACCTTGTTCCTCCTGGACAGAAGCATTACCATTTACTCCACTAGAGTCCCAAAGCGAAACATCATTACTCTCCATTTTACAAGCACTGAACTTTATCACAGTCAGTACGCGACGCCGGAACTCTTTGGAGAGACAGAAGTAAATAACAGGATTAACAACGCAATGGAGAAGCCCAAAAACTGCTGTTATTTTGCTAGCTGTCCACTGCCTCCCTTCACAGTCTTCTTCCACTGCTGAAGAGACGCTATCCATTGACTGAAAAGTGTTCACAATGAAGGTAATGCTGTAGGGTGTCCAGCAGATAAAGAAAACCAGCACGAGGGCTGCAATGATAGCTGTGCTTTGGCCCTTCTTCTTCTGCTGGCACTTTGAGCTGTGCCGTAACTTCAGCAGGATGATGGAAAAGCAGAACAGCAGCACAAGTACCAGTAAAACAAAAAGATGTGGAAGACGAGAGGCAAGACGCCAGGAATCAGGCGGATAATGGTGAATACATTCCTGTTTACCCTGATCTGTAATAGCACTGAGGAAGATCAAATCAGGGATGGACAGGAGCATGCAGAGGACACAGATGATCAAGCAGCAACAGTAAACCACCACAGGCTTTTTACGAGAAAACAGCTGTACTTCACGGACGATGGACAGATAGTAGTCAACACTGAGGCAGGCCAACGTGAAGATACCACAGTAGAAATTGATCTGAAGAGATAATGAAAAGGAAATAGTTATTATTACAATATTACTATAACAGACTGTTAATGACAAATCAGATTCAGAATGTGCAAAAATCATTTATAAAAGGTAGTTTAAAACATGTAATTTCCTGTAAATGTATTTATGTTGGCTTCATATGGCTTTAAAAGCTTTTTTTCTTATAAGAATTTTTTTTAAAGTTTACATTTATTGACTCAAAAAATGTCATGTGCTGCATCCATCAAATATAAAGTAATAACATATTTCTTTATTTATTTTTAAAAAATCAAATATATATAAAAGGTATATATAAAAGGTACAAGATCTTTTACCAATATTTAGAATATCTTATAATATTAAATATCTTACAGTAGTATAAGATTTTCTTAAGAAAAATTCCAATTATTCATTTATAAGTATCATTAATGTATACATTTTTATGGGAGTCACACCACATTACATTTTTAAACATGAACTAACATTGTCTTGTAATATAAAGGTCAAATTATCTGATATTTTAGTCTTATTGTCCTTGATACACAGTCATGAGGGTCTGCAGTGGTCCTCTCTATGATATAATTTCTTGTTTTATGTTTTTTATTCTGCATTTTAGTTGCACCAAGTGACTTCGCTTCATCAGACAATGTTTAATAAATAGTAATAAATAATAATAATAATAAAGTATAAATAATAATAAATAGTTGTGTGCATTGCTTAAAAATACTTTCAACTATTAAGGCTTTTTTCTTCACTATTATATTAGGACAGTTGTATCACCATGATATTTTTTACTTTGTGTCACCCCAAAAATATCAAAATGAATTTCAATTCAAAGAAGCTCATCATAGAAGATTTGTATTCAATTCATTAATATATATATATATATATATATATATATATATATACTAGTAAAACAAGCACACATGTAAGAAACTGCTAAGCAAGTGACATGACTTCCTGTCATTGGAGCCAAAATTCTAAAATAAAATCTTATTCATCAGCAGATCCGCTGATGCTACTGATTACATTTTGACACAAATTTTAAAACTATTTCTCCCACCTACAACAGATTTAGTAGATAGAAACAAATTTATGGTACAAACATGAATGTAACATAGACAATGTTTAAATGGTTGTAAAATGTGACATTTCATGTGTTGTGTAATTAGGGCCCGAGCACCGATGGTGTGAGGACCCTATTGGAATTGCTCCGTTTCTTATTATTAGGGCCCAAGCCAGG
>NW_015654513.1:87897-90207 GCF_001515625.1 Sinocyclocheilus rhinocerous
ATATATATATATATATATATATATATATATATATTAGGATTAAATACATTGATCTGGACAAAAAAAAAGCCTCAAGTCACCTGTCTAGGTGTGGATGTCCAAAATATGACCATATAACACAAAGTTACTGTAAAAGCTTTATTTTGAACTCTTAAAAACAAGCAAACAAAGAAAGTAAAAACTATTTATTTAATGGATGCCACCAGAAGATTCAAAACATGTCATTCCACACTTTGCCAGTTTGATTTCAGAGTAGTGTCATTAACTTTCAACCATGCCTGATGGTTGAAATGTGTGTATAATGAAAATGCCATTAACCCAGTGACATCTACAAACTCATCAAAAGGATACATTAACATGCCAACAGTAACTGACCTCGAACAGAACTCCAGACAGTTTGCAGAGCTCTGTGCCAATGATCCATCCCTTAACCGCATCTACAGCCCAGAGAGGCAGTGTAAGCAGCAGCAGGCTGTCTGTTACACTCAGAAGAAGGACGAACATGTCCATCACACTCAGGTTCAGCGTCTTAAGCCACAGTATTGCCAGCACCAGTCCGTTTCCCAGCAGCCCACATAAGAAGCCCACAGAGTAAAGCAGGGGCATGAAGACCGCCAAAGCGCCAGAGACTGTGCTGGACGGACAGATCTCCTTGTACTCATAATCCTCATAGTCGAAGGTGTTGTTATTCTCAAACAGTCCGTGCAGATCCACCTGCATGGTTGATTAAAATTAAAACAGTCCAAGGGTCAATGAGAAACTGTAGATTAATATCTGCCTGCAGCTACTCGTGAACTCAGTTGTCAACAGCGGCGAGTGTTTTATGTGCAGAGTCACATGCTGGGTATTCACATGATGTTGCAACAATAGCTAACGTTAAATGGAAAGTAAAACTGTGGGTGGGACAGCTGACTGCTGTAGTAGTAGATAAAACTGAGGAGCGAATACGCGCGCACATACAAAAATAAACTAAATTCTGCTTTGACACTGAACTACTTCTTGAGTTTGCTAATGCACACTGGGTTTGTTTTTTAAGTTCGCAAACCCCTTAGCTGCTCGCGAACTGTTAATTCCGAAAGCTATGAATATCAAAAGCTGGGTTTGTTTGGTTAGTGAGTTACTAGATACAGTTCAAGATATCTGTACAACAAACGTTAAACTTGATAGCACGACAGAACATATTCATGAAACCGACAGTAAATGAAACTCGAAGTATCTGTAAGGCTAAGAAAACACTTACAGGTGTTGCCATGTTCCTGCTCGTCTTTGTTTCTTTGTCTTCCTTTCTAAGCAGTCCGCATTTTCTTTAGTTTACGTAACCCGTCTATTGGGACTGCAATACATTTGGTCACCGTGCACGCACAGAGTGAAAGACAAGACAAGGAGTAGGTAACAATGATCCTGCCCTTGTTAAATTTCTTCGTCTTAACCCATTACTTCATCCGGGTAGCTCACCGTGCACTCTTGCCCCAGCTGGTTATATCTATAAATACCTTACACAAACAAACTTTGTAATGTAGCCTACACACATCCTCCCGCGGTGATTTCAGCAAATGTAGTGCGCCATCTAGTGTTTGATAGTCTAAAATGCAGCTGAATTGAACATTGTCCACAGTGTACACACACACACACATACACATGGTTTTTTTGGGGTGGTTGATGTGCTATATAGCACCGCTACCCTATAAAGAACCTGTTAAGCCCATGGTTCAGCTGTTCTTGCTATAAGCACCACCACTGCCATACAAAAGAACCCTTTAAGCCTCTGTATAACTCTCTCTTAGTTTTAGTTGGGGGAAAGGATTAAAAATCAGCATTAAAATAAATGAAGTGCATTTCCTGAAGATAACGTGGTTCTCATCCTTTTTGCCCCTAATTCCAGCGCCTCCACACAAGATTTGTTTTTACTTCAGCAAAGTATAAAAATGCTTCAAAACAGCTTTAGCCATTGTAGTAAATTCCTATTCATAGCAAACATATGAGAGTGAAGTAACATATCTAAAATCTAAAGAGGAGACTGGGGTTCCTCTTATATATTTCTACATACCACCATTTGACAAAGGTGCTGTAGGCTATAGCACATTTAAAGATAGCACTTTAAAGGGGTCATATGATGTTGCTAAAAAGAACATTATTTTGTGCCTTCTTTGCGTGAACATTTGGACGGTGTTATACAAGTCTTCCCACATCGTGACGTAGACATGTGGGGGCGTGTTTAAACGAGGTGTTTTAGGAGGGCGTGGACCAGTCTTAACTTTTATAAAGAATATCTCTTTGGGTTTGAGACTTTAGTCTTTGCAACTTTAGGGA
>NW_015654513.1:90294-92644 GCF_001515625.1 Sinocyclocheilus rhinocerous
TTTTTTAAAGGGGTCATATGATGTTGCTAAAAAGAACATTGTTTTGTGTATTTGGTGTAATGAAATGCGTTTTAAGGTTCAAAAAACACATTTTTTTCCCACATGCTGTACATATTGTTTCTCCTCTATGCCCAGCCTTTCTGAAACGCGTCGATTTTTACAAAGCTGATCGGTCTGAAAAGCGAGGTGTGCTCTGATTGACCAGTGTATTATCCAGTGTGTTTTGATTGGCCGAATACCTCAAGCGTGTGTGATGGAAATGTTATGACACTTACCATATTGTGATGCCGTGTCCCGGAGCGACGAGACAAAAACATTAAAACCCATTACAAACGAGGCATTTGTTGCATCCAGTGGAAACATCTTGTAACACTCCAAAGAGAAAGGAAAACTTGAAATCGCATCATATGACCCCTTGGTTCCCCTATGATTACAAGCCAATTAACCACTTTTAGTGCTATTTAGCACCATTTTTGTTTAGAGTGTAGTTGCAAAAATGTCGTTAGCATTGCTGAGTTTTTTTTCCCAGTTAGGCTACATTATCTCCCAAACCACAAAATATCAATCTATTCTCCAAACCGATTGTCTTATAGGACATAGGAGTCTAAATGGCCCTTGAGTTCCAGTGTCATGCAGAGTTTACATTTAGTCATTTAGCAGATACTAACATTTTTTAGATATATGAAACAAACAAAAACTGATTTCATTTGATGAATCTAAGTGGTCATAAAAAGTCACACCTGGGCTGTTTACTGAACAAACACATACTGTGGAAATGAAGGAGTGAGACTATAAAACAGAGGTGCCCAGTCCTGCTCCCGGAGATCTATCTTCCTGCAAAGATCTGCTCCAACCCTGATCAAACACAACTGAACCAACCAATTTAGATCTTCAGGAGCACTTGATAATCATTGTTGGATGAGGGTCTAAATTAATAAATAAATAAAATATAAAATAATAATAATAAAATCAAAAAGCATAACATATTTCACAGCAGTTATTTGCCTAACACTTCAGCCATCTACTGGCCATTATTGTCATAATATAATTTCGACCTAACATGAAGTCATGGTATTTTTCTTTTTTTCACTAGATGGCAGCAATCTTACACAAATAGCTACATATATTCTCTCTCTTTTTTTTTTTTTCATCTTTAAAGTTTAGATTTTTTTTTTTGTAATAAAGATGCATGACCTTCTCTGAGTCGACTTGTGTAGAAAAGTTTTTACATATGTACAATGTCAAAATTCATGCAAGGTGATTTAATGATAGTTATTGCTCTTTAAAATTTCTGTAAATAATGATTTACTTGATAAAATCTTGTTAGAGTAGCTATATTAGACCATTTTTTTTGGTGGTTTATAAAAAATCTCTTTACCAGCAAAGGATTAAAAAAAGAAAAATCAGATGAATTGGACAGAGCAGTAGGCTATTCATCATAACCTCCACGGTATTCATAAACTGTATAACAACAGAGCTAAAACTGGCAGGTGTCGAGCGCCCTCTTCAGGCTTGAGCTTTCATTACCTATAGACGTCAGTCACCTTTGGCAACCAAAAAAAACAAAACAAAAAAAAAACTACTACCAAGAACCAAAACGTCATCAGAATGGACGAATTATTGCATCACAATTGAACATGTAAAGTGCAATTAAGCTGTCTACGCTTGCACTTCCCATTAAGTCAAACGAGCATGTACAAGTGCTTTGTAATCAGAGAGAATAGGAAACCTGCTAACCAGCTTGCTGATGATAATGGAATTGTTGTCCAAAAGATGTTCTTTTATCCATGTTAAAACAAGTACAAAATGCTGTCCTGCATTAACATGTTTTCCTATTGAAACAGGATATTTGGGTGACATAATGCTTGTCCCATTGAGTTCACATCACAGCAATGCTGTGCTACTTTATATTTCTATAATGGGGTCAGAGTTTGGCTATTTAGCATGTACCTCAAAGCAAACTTACATGAACTAAAATCCGCAGAAAGACCATTTTGAAGGTTACGAAAGCTGTGAAATCTACAGTGCCTTGCAAAAGTATTCATACCCCATTCATTTTTTCACATTTTGTTATGTTGCTGCCTTATGTTAAACTGCTTTATATTACTTTTTTTCCACATCAATCTACACTCCATACACCATACTGACAAAGCAAAAACAGAACTGTCACAACTTCGTAAATGTATTAAAAATAAAAAAAACTGAAATAAGTACATTGCATAAGTATTAAATATACTACATATTTTAGTTATTTACAGTAACTAAATATTTCGCCGAAGCACCTTTACAGTCTGAAGTCTTTTTTGTTTGATGCGACAAGCTTTTCTCATCATCATTTGGCAATTATCTG
>NW_015654513.1:93032-105094 GCF_001515625.1 Sinocyclocheilus rhinocerous
ATGAATACTTTCGCAAGGCACTGTATATATATACAGTGCCTTGCGAAAGTATTCATTTTTTCCACGTTTTATTATGTTGCTGCCTTATGTTAAACTGCTTTAAATTACTTTTTTTCCACATCAATCTACACTCCATACACCATACTGACAAAGCAAAAACAGAATTGTCACAACTTCGTAAATGTATTAAAAATAAAAAAACTGAAATAAGTATATTGCATAAGTATTCACTAAATATTTAGCTGAAGCACCTTTACAGTCTCAAGTCTTTTTTGTTTAATGCGACAAGCTTTGATCATCATCATTTGGCAATTTTCTGCCATTCTTCTCCTCACCTCTTCACCTCTCAAGCTCTGTCAGGTTGGATGGGGGCAGATGCACATTTTCAGGTTTCTCCAGAAATATTTGATTGGGTTCAAGCTCAGGCTCTGTCTGGGTCACTCAAGGACATTCACAGAGTTGTCTATAAGCCACTCTTTGCTGTGTGCTTAGGTTCATTGTCCTGTTGGAAAGTAAACCTTCTGCCCAGTCTGAGGTTCTGAATGCTCTGGACTGGGTTTTCATTAAGGCTATCTCAATATTTTGGTGCATTGAGCTTTTCTTCTAGGGGGTTTTTTTAAGAATTTTCGGAGCCTGATGAAATCTGTATAAATACGTGTTTAATACTGCAAAATACGCTCGGTGGTACAGTCATTGCCCTTGCCCTCCAGAATAAAAAAGCACATCCCAATCAAATGAAGGGATTTGTGGAAACTGTGGTTCCTAATTATTGTGATCCAACATTTGCCTCGCATTTCAGGATGAAAAGACAAACATTTCAGGTGAAGGATAATCACTTTCTTACCTCCGAGACTGTGTTATGATCTATATGACCTTATTATTTTTATTGTGAGTATTAGGCTTATCATTAATGCTTATCACTGTTGTTGTGCTATGATATTGTAACATTTACCATTATATAATCAGAGGGGTATAGAAAAGTTTATGAAAGTGTCACTCCACAATACAATAGCAAAATATATAAATATGTATAGTATTTTTATGTTACATTAATCAGTGTCTAGCACACCTTCCTAAGGAAAGGATATGGATCAGAACACATTGCAATTACTAAATTATATTTAGACAGACTTAAAGAAGTTCCAGATCTATACTTGTGCCCTTATTATTTCAGTTATTTTCTTTTATTAAGATGTGTGTGCCTTTCCAAATCATCCCCATTCAATTGAATTTGCCACAGGTTAACTTCACTCGAAGTGTAGTAACATCTACAAGCAATTTGAATGCTCCTGAGCTAAATTTCAACTGTCCCAGGTATGAATACTTATGCAATGGAATCATTTAAGTTTTTTATTTTTAAAAAATTTGCAAAGATGTTAAAAACCTGTTTTTTGCTTTACCATTATGGTGTATGGAGTGTAGATTGATGTGGGAAAAAAGTAATTTAAAGCAGTTTAGCCTAAGGCAGCAACTTGGCAAAATGTGAAAAAAATGAAGGGGTATTACGTCCGCTAGGGGTAAGACGCAATAAATGAATAAAAGGAAAGGAAAGGAACAAAAGGCTTCCAGCAGGCTGCCAGACCAAAAAGAAAGAACCAAAGAAAACACAATAAAGTATGAAGTAGCTTTATTGTACATGACCAAGGAAAACGCAGCCACCAATTGATAGGATTCATTAAGGGACCCACAGTCCAAACAAAGAAATAACAAGAGCAAAAATAATTCGTCTAAATGACGAATTATTAAAATAAATAAATAGATATGAATAATAAAGTGGTATTTTTCGTCAGAGAGACCCAAGGCCCAAAATAACAAACAAAACCAAACTAATAAAATAAAACAATATAAATAACCTGTCACAAAGAAAAAGAAAATAAATACAATAAACCTAACCTATCTACTCTTAACCAAAAAAACATAGTAGAAATGAGATTTAAACAAAAGGGCAGGTCTCTCCTACATTACTACCACATTTCAAAATAACCAAACAATCAAAAGAAACACTAACAACACATCTTGGTCTGGCGGCTAACAGGGAGTCTGGATCAGTGCGACCGGCCCGAAGTCACACCGCCGACTTCTGAAGAGCGGAAGTGGCGTTTTAAAAGGACTGCCAGCTGATCACACCAATTACCGCTGATAGACGGCAGCACTCCTAGTAAATCAGCAGCGATCTGAAACTCAGACAGAAAACATCCAACAGAATACAAATATTATAGAAACACAAAAAACATCATAACGTAACAAGGGGTATGAATATTTTCGCAAGGCACTGTATACCTTCAGAGCTCAGGCTCAGCAAATGCTAGGTGTGGTGCTTATGCGGGTCATAAGAGTTCCAGTCTGACTCACATTTCCTGACCCCCAGGCTGCCTTTCTGCTAAAAGAGCATGCTCTGAAGTTGCAAGTACACTTTTTATATTATCATTGTTACCAACACTAACGTCAGAATTTCACTGCAGAAAAGATCTGAATTAAAAAATTTAAATGTATTTATTTGTGGAAAACTGTAGCATTAATAAATACAAACACTTCCAAAATGCTTTCTGAAAGAGAACTATTTGAATTTTTAGAAAAGTATTTTTAGAGAGGTATTTTTAAGAGATGAACAAAGGCGATTATACCGTTGGGTTTCCTTTGTGGCTGTCATTCTCAGAATAAAATAAATCTTCAAGTATTTGGTTTGATTCTTGTAAATATTTGAACATAAACCCCTCCTGGTCACGTTTCAGTCCTATTTGGGGTAATGTTAATTTTAAACCAGGGAAATGTGATGCAGGATTTCGGATATGGGCTGAAAAAGGGTTAAGGAAAGTGCAAGACATGTACAATGAGGATGAAATATTTATGTCCTTTGCAGAAATATCAACCAAATATGGCATTCCAAAGACCCGTTTTTTTTTCTCCAAATATCTTCTGATGGGAGGGAGAATTTGGTGTAAAATGTTTGCTGTGTTTACATGATTGTTACTTACGGTGTAATCTGCTGTAATATGCAAACTGAAAAAAGTAATAAATATATTGTTCAAAAAAAAAAAATAGATCTTCAAGTAATTTTAATACAGATGAAAATAGAGGTGAAACAAGAAATTGAAACAAGTAATTTCAATAGAGATGAAACAAAAGCAATTACACCTTTTGCTCTGGGTTTCCTTTGTGGCTGTCATTCTAAGAATTAAAATATATCTTCAGAGTGTCACATCCTCCGTAGTCTAGAGCTGAGGAAGAGTAATAAAAAAGTGACTCACACAAACCTATATTACAAGTTTAATGGAATCTACACTTTATCAGAGGTGGCAACACAGAACTCACAAAAATAACAATAGAAACGTTTTACAAAAATTACATTAGGAGAAAGCATCCTGTCATGTTCATATCTATTATGTACTGTATGTGATGTGTTATGCATTATATTATGTCATCTACTTAAAATATCAAACAACAGATTAATAAAATGATAAACAAAACTTAATTTGATGTTACAGCATTATTTATGAAGAGTATTTATAAAAAAGAAAAGTAAAGAAAGTGGATGTGGTGTCTGTTTTCAGTTCCTGTTTGTGACACCAGACCCAGACAACTCAACGGATGATTGTCACGATTACAGCTGCCACAAAGGCAGAATTGTTGATGAAAAAAATTCTACAGCATTTTTCTGAAATCAGCATGTAATGTTTGGAAAATATAAAAGATATAAAATATGAATATATAGCTATATAGAGCCTATAGCTAAAATGCAGCAAAATTGGAAAGAAATTGGTTAATTTTTGGATATTCTCCTTCATATTTAAAAACATGCAGGTAGATCTTTAATAATAACAACAGAAAATTGATGACAAAGTCTCCTCCTCCAACAGAATAGATGTTAAGACTGCGTTAGAAAATGCCTTGTTTCAAAAAAAAGAAGATGAAAAAGTTTTAATATCTCTCAGACCACACAAACTGAAATTGTGGTTTCTTCCCAATTCCAGATAAAAACAACCGTCACTTCTTTTCTTGCACTCTTGTTCATGTCATTTGCACTCTTTTCAGGCCATGACAGAGAAGTATGAGGTATTCTCACTCTCCACCGAGCTGAATGATCCAGTAGGCCTGCGGGTTGATCCCCGACTGTTTGCCCATCCTGCTAATCCGAGGCTCCCCTGGGGTCCTAGAGCAGCCTTGCACATATGGGCGAGCTCACGACGGAACTTTACCCCCACAAGGCCATAGAGTAGTGGATTTAAAGCACAATGCGCCAACCCCAGGCTTTCTGTCACAAAAGTGCCCACATCTAGCACCTTGTTGAGCGCGCAGGTTTTGACAATGACCCCAAGCATCTGCAAGCTGTCGGTCATCCGCAAGGCATTATAAGGCGCCCAACTGACTACAAAAACAATGACCAATGAGATGATGAGCCTCAGCGAGCGCCGTTTCTGCCTACGCGTGGCGTGGCAGAGTGCTTTGAAAATGCGAAGGTAGCAATACAGCATGACCAGTAGGGGAAGTATGAATCCAATAATCATGCTAACCAGCTGCATGCCGATCTGCCATTGCTGGCTGTTCTCTTGAGAAAAATCTATGTGGCACATCAACCGATTTATGCCGTATACATTCACCACATTGCGGTAGTACACATCCACCATCGCCAGTCCCAGGCAGACTCCCCAGATGGTGGCACAGGCCAGCTGAGCGTGGCAGGTCTTGCGTCTCCAGCTGATGTTGATGGCATGTACGATAGCCAGGTATCGGTCAAAACTGATGCAGGCCAGGAAAAGCACTCCACAATAGACGTTTAGCGAGAACAACGCTCCAGCTATTTTACACATGAATACACCGAAGACCCACTCATTGATCCACTCGACGGCGAAAAACGGCAAAGTTATAGCCAGTAGGAGGTCAGAGATGGCCAAATGGAGCAGGAAAGTGTCTGTCAGTGAGAAGGAGCAGGGGCTGTGTCGAGACTGCCGATAGCGGCGGATCACGCACAGAACCAGGATGTTACCCACTAGTGCCAAGATAAAGACTAGGATGTAAGCCACGGGGGCAAAGCGACCAAGAATGTCCCATGTTTCCCTCAGACTGCAGGGGGCAGCAGCAGTGTCATCCTCATGTCCATTGTCATCATAGTAAGAAGTGTTTGGGTAGTCATAATCTGTGTACTGAAACAGAGCAAAGGACAATATTCTGTTAAATCAGATTGTTAACTTCTGTTTTTTTAGTACTGCCTTAACACTCACCTCTAAGAACTCTGCAGCTGATGTGGTGTCCTTCATGATGAGCTTCAGAGAAGTGAGACATACAAGTAAAATAGTGGGCACGAGATGCACTCGTCTCTCGCGTCGTCTTGTCTATACGTCTCTCCTTTCTTACAGAAAAACAGAGGGAAAGAGAGCAAGACGTCAGACCACAGAAACTGAATCCTACTCATACAACCATTGCAAAGGAGAACTGGAGGCTTCGTCCACAGGGAAATAAAACTGCACTCATTTGATAAATTTAGACAAAAACATGTTTTTGAAATCCCCAATTTGCTGAGAACAGACATATTCAAAAAATTTCTCGAAAACACCTTTACAACATCAAGCAAAGTTGGTTGTCAGATCTGAAAGTGTGTGAAATTAAATCTTATACTTTTTTAGGGTAATTTATAAAGGGTTCTTGGGGCAAAAGTGGGAATAGTAAAGTACAACTAGAGGGAACTGAAAGTACTAAGAATTAGCATTGCATAAGTTTGGCATATACAATCAAACATAAAATAATAATAATAATAATAATAATAATAATAATAAATAGTTTCACCATTATCTGCCATTACCATATATTTTAATTATTTTGATGGATGTGGTGTTGTTACTAGTAAAATCATTGAGAAAAGACACGGAATTATTATTACTTGCAGTAACTTTAGATTGAATGTAAAATAGAGAGAATATTCTCATTTGTTGTAATTAATTTCAAAACCAATATATTTTCACACTGCAGTCAAACTGTTTAAAGTCTGGTTAATTATAATTACACATATTTCTAATATTTTCAGAAAAAGTCTATAGTCTAAATAATCTATTTTTTAAAGAAGTATCATAGTTATATAAAGGGCTAACATTAAATATTAGAGTACAGTAGAAGTAAAAATCAAAGTCTTGTACCTGTTCTCTCTGTGCTGTCTGTGCAGATGGTCTGATTGTAACTGAATTTGTTCAGGAAACACATTTATCTTAGTGCTTCCTGACTTTTTTCTCTCTCTTCCCTTTTTGCTCTCTCCACAAAACATACTCTTACTGGAAATATTTTCAACATCACACATCGCATTAAAAGGTGCTTGTAAAACTAAGGAGAAGCGATTTTGATCAAAATATCTTCTCTTTTACTGCTCAAGTCTGTTTGATCTCATTTTTAATCTAATGATATTGTGATTCATCTTTCCTGTTGATAGACAGGAAGCCAATAACCTCAGTCTGTTCTAAACAAATTAGTGATACATGATGATCTGTTGTTTAGACTATTTACATTTGATCATTTCTGACCAAACTAACATGCAAGACCATTATATTTGTGAGGGTTATCTCAACAAAAGGTTGACACATAAGACTAGTCCATTTTAATTTATTTATATTTGCAGTATTTTTGATTTGGGTATGGTCAGTTTTAAACAACAACACTAATAATCTGGTTTCAGAAGATTTTAATTTACATCAAACCATTGGAGCCATAGTCTTGTGGCAGCATTCAGACATTTGAGTCCCAGCTCAATGTTCTGTTCTCTCTTACTTTTATCTTGCTCTATGCAATATAAGGCCAAAAATATAACTTGGGGAAAAAGCCAGTAAAGGTACTGTGACATACATATTGCTTTAATTGTCAAAGAACAGCTCTAATGTGTGTTGACACCTTCTCAGAAATGTAACCACATCCTATCTGGCCTCACTAATAAAAATTCAAAAGAACCACAGCCAGATTTTACTGTAAAGAGGCTATGATCTTTATTTCAAACAAAAACTTTAAAGGTGTCATGAACTGCCTCTGTTTTTTTATTTTGTAGTTCTCTGAGGTCCACTTATAATATATCAAGATTTTTTTTTTTTACATCAAAAACATAATTTAGAAGTAATATGCTATTTTCTGTCCTGTTTTTAACCCCCCTCATCAGAACAAATAGGCGTGGTGGATTGTAGACTCAGAAGTAAATGCCCACTGCTATGACTGGCTTGTGTATGTTTGACAGCCTACATTCCTCATAGATGGACGCTGCTGTGATTTAGGCTAAAACTGCATAAATACTCATATCAAATGATCTGTTTGAGTGAGTAGCTGTTTTTAGACTAATGAGAAAGTTTTGAGTTCTGAAACTTACAGGATGTTTTTATAGTACAATGACCTTGTATATGTGAAAAGATCAAGGGAATTTAGGTTTCTCGGTTCATGAAACCTTTAAAAATATAGTATGCTTATCAGAAGTAAGTATTTTAACTCCAAAGTGAGAATTATGTATTGAGCAATGACTGCATGGTACAACCATATTCTTTATAGTGCTTGATTCTTATTCATGTTCAATTTGATTTTTTTTGCAAATTGTGGTTTAGATTCAGTTACAAGTTCCCAATGTCTACTGTATATAGATCAATGTGTAAAACCAGAGCAGTGTTTTTGTGTCTCAAAATATACAGACATTAATTTAACCAAGTCCACTTGTAGATATGACCTGAAATATTTATTCACAAATCTATTCATAACAATGTGTCTCCTGGATTGTGGTAAAGATATGTAGCTCAAGTCTTTAGACAAATGACTGACTACTTATACAGTTTATTAATAGACAGTTTCAAGTTGATAACTTTAGCTTACTTAATATTATTCATTAGGTTTATTGATGACTGATCACAAATCAACCAATGACAACAATGACAGAATAATTTGTGACCTGCAATGATTCTGTCCACCACAGAGAAGCAGTATTCTCTCTTTTTGTCTGAACGGTATGTTTCAAGTCCAGCTGTAACCTGTGGAAGATTAACATCATTTATCACAGCAAAATATGAGTAGATGGACATTTGCTCTATATTTCCACTTACCCATGCAAATATGTTAATATATTTATTCAAGTGACCCTCTTTTGACATATAGTCCAAGCAACTCAAGAACATTTTTAAATCCTTTATACTTTATTATTTACTTTTTTTATTTTGTTAATGTCATTAAATTCTGCATCACAGATTAAATACAGTTAAAATACAGAAATGTCCACACAGCTCTACATTTTAACAGTTGCTCATGTAACTGCACTCAGAGCTTCTTGTTTCTAATGCTAATGAAACAAGGGTTGTGTTTCAGATCCGTTACTTGAACCATATCCAATACGTTTGAAACTGTGGAGTGTGATTTTGACAATAGAGTTGTGCAACATATTATCTTCAGGCATTGTGAAATCATGTGGCCTACACACGTCTGTGTGTGGCTACAGGGACCAGAATAAGGAACTGACTGTAGAACTTGCACAATAGACTTGAAATATTCATTTAAATCTATGTTACGTAAAACAAAAACACACAGTTAAGTATGCATATGTAATATTTCTTCTTTTCACATATAGGACTAAATATGGTGCTTTAAATACAAAAATACAGCAGAGTATCTATATGTAATATTCCTTTTTCTGTTGTTACTTATTATGTATCTCTGTTTCCAGTACATAATTGTACCATGATATGCAACTGCAATCATGTCTATCCCCGGACTGGGCAAATGTCCACTGTCCACTTAATTTGATTAATTGATTGTGAAATGACTGTTTATGATTATGTGAATCGACTGTCTATTGTGTTACTGCTTTTGTACAGTGTCCTTGAGCTTGGGAAAGGCGCTATACAAATTAAACATATTATAAAGAATGAATAAATGTTACAGCAGTGCAATACATTGGATAAGAAAACCAGAGACATGCCCTAATGTGTAAACAATGAAGTCAAACAGCTCAACAGATTCGCTGCACTATTATGAAACCGTAAGCCGTTTTTTAACTTACCTTTATCCTCAGCTGCTTTTAGATGTCTGAAGATGTGGCACATCTGTTTTAATAACGTAAGAAAAACTTTAATTATCAGCATCCTATTCATGCAGATTTTAACTGGTCTAACACATTATTTAACTCTTTGTGTATACTGTGCTCATATGTATGCACCTCAACACTCCCAAGTAATGACATTTTTTTTTTTTTTTTAAAGAAAATACACCAAGACTTAGCCTAAGAAAACACTATCACACTTTGATTTTGGTATATCATTCTCAGATTTCAACCAGAACATGGTCAGACTTGTGGCTTTGACTGTAGGTACCAGTGTCAAGTTTTCTTCCCTAGAAACCTGTCTAAAAATTGTGCAAACAATACACTAGTCACATTCCAGTATATCTGAGCTTCCCTTTTCTGTTACTATAGTGTTTTGTTCGAATATGATTCTTGTGGCCAGTTACATTTAAAGTAATGCCTTTGAAAGAGAACATGGTTAGGCCTGCAAATCAACGTCTAAAAGTTACAGCTATTTTTTTTTTGCTCAAAAAGGGTTAACAGGATTGTATCTTTGAAGGTTTGGTGCAGTTCAGAGGTTAACAGTGACTTTTTCAACCAGGTATGCTGAAACATCCAACTCTACATTGACTCAATGCATTATAGCTTAGGACTCAAAGACAGACTAAAATCAGAGAAAAAATAGAAACACCATGTCAGGTGTAAAAGTATGCAAATTTTCATACATTATTTGTAAATGAAATTCATTCTCTGATCTTCTTTATGTTGGGTTACGTTAGCAAAAATTGTTTTTCTGCTTGAATGAGCAAATCAAGTAATTTTCTTGTGCATAAAATCGGTCATATATGCCAACAAACTTATCAAAACATAGCACAATAACTGTCATGATCTGCTACGGTGCGGGAACATGGAGCAAGGAATGAGGAGACCAAGAGTACAGAAACCAAGGAATTTATTCATCTTCACGGGGAATCACACGTAGCACTGTAGACACAAACAATACCGGACGCTGGAGCACACACAGGGAACACTATTTATACACACAGGAGGAGGGGATGACGAGACACACCTGGGAGCAATGAAACATCATGGGAAACACCTGGGACAAATTAAACATGGGAAAGGAAGGCACATGAGGAAAACAACCACAAAACACGGAACAGAGTCTGACAATAACAACAATTCATAGCAGTGTAGACACCAAAGCAAGTGTGGATCTGCATGCCGGAATCATATTGCAGACAACCACTATTTAGCAACTGAATAATTTGCAGAAATTTAAATGATGAGAGAAGTCGAAATGACCAAATAAAAAGTCATAATTAAGACAGTAGTAATTGTTAGATAAAAAGTTTTTGACATAATAATGACTTTTTTAACTAACAATTTTGACTTTTTATCTTATAATTTGGTTTTCCATTTCATAATTTTGGTATGTGTAGTAATTATCATTTACCAAAGCATGATTTTTTTTTCTTATGTGGCAGAAATGGGCTTCCATATATTTCTAACATCAGCTTCAGGATAATACCTCAAATGACAATGAAATGTATTTTGGTGATCACTGCTGCATCTGCTAAAAAGGCCAATGTTCATGCAGGTAAAACAAAGTACTTTTCTAAATGTTTTAAAAGTTGTAGATAACATATTGTCATAATGGAAGGGTGTGGAGACCTAAAATAGAGCAAAACTCCTCGCCCCCAAATCAAACATTTCAACCTTTAGTTTACAGGTCACATAGACCACTCACCACTAGTAAAGTTTCTCCTCCCCTTCGTCAAGCTTGAGGTGATTTCCAACTTCACTTAGATCTATCAGAAATTGAACGTCATTCCTAAGGAAGTGAGACATAATAACAGGAAGCCTCCCCAAAGAAACAGGTGAGAGAGAGAAGATCTCATTTTAACCATTCTCTCTATTGCTTAGAAATGACATTTATGTTTTGCACTAATTAATACTTATTTAACCAATTAAAATATCTCTCTTTGATATAACAGCCATCAAATGATAAATTAGTTTTTATAATCACAGCAAGACAATATTACTGTATTTTTAGCAACAACTTAAAAGTGTAAGTTATAATTGTAAATCATTACATTGTACCTTTTGCTATATGTCTTTTGTCACTCAGTGATGTCATATCAAACAGAAGCAATGACTTCCCAGCCTCAAATGACTGTAACCAGCTACACTGTCTCTCACTGGAGCTCTGATGTCTGCGACTGTTGTGACGAATGTGGAATCTGTGAGTGAGTGTGTGTGTGTGTGTGTGTGTGTATGAAGCAGGGAGAACGTCATTCCTAAGGAAGTGAGACATAATAACAGGAAGCCTCCCCAAAGAAACAGGTGAGAGAGAGAAGATCTCATTTTAACCATTCTCTCTATTGCTTAGAAATGACATTTATGTTTTGCACTAATTAATACTTATTTAACCAATTAAAATATCTCTCTTTGATATAACAGCCATCAAATGATAAATTAGTTTTTATAATCACAGCAAGACAATATTACTGTATTTTTAGCAACAACTTAAAAGTGTAAGTTATAATTGTAAATCATTACATTGTACCTTTTGCTATATGTCTTTTGTCACTCAGTGATGTCATATCAAACAGAAGCAATGACTTCCCAGCCTCAAATGACTGTAACCAGCTACACTGTCTCTCACTGGAGCTCTGATGTCTGCGACTGTTGTGACGAATGTGGAATCTGTGAGTGAGTGTGTGTGTGTGTGTGTGTGTGTGTATGAAGCAGGGAGATTCATTTATGAATGCAAATCCATTTTGCTTAAGCTAATGTAACAGTAATAGTGATCAGGGACGTGCACATACATTTTGAGGGGCAGGGGCTCAAGTGGAAAAAAGGGACCTTATATTTATTTAAATTTTTTTCTAAACAAAACATTAAATATATTAGGGGTGTGCGATATTGACAAAAATATATTTCAATATTTTCTGAGATTTTATCGATAATGATAATTAGATGATATTTTGCTGAGTGTGTTATTGTGCTGATATCTTAAGGACAGCCGTGGACAGCTGACTCCTAAAGTTTTTGATAT
>NW_015654513.1:105335-106282 GCF_001515625.1 Sinocyclocheilus rhinocerous
TAAACATAAAACCATGTCTGTATTTGTGATCGGAGAAATGACAAACAACAAGTGCTACTCTACACTGCTCAAAACTCGCGTTTGAATCGTCAGTGGCAAATTCTTTAAATATAAAAAACGTACTTACAGTCTGTGAGTCAGAACAGCCGTCATTGTAGTCTACTCTACCAGGATCAGGAAACAGTCCTCCATAAAATGCGCTGCACACATGTGAATATTTGGGTTGAACTGTTCTGGAACAGTGTTGTAAATACAACTTAACCACTGATTTCTAGTCATGTCCTCTTTTGGAAGGCCAAACAAAGTAGTTTCGCTTTCACAACGAAACACAGCGTCACACGCAGCGGCGGCCTAGAGTGAGGAACGGCCGGCGGGCTGAGTGAGAGGAGACCGGTGAGCTTGAAAACGGCGCGGCCGGCGGATTCAACGAAGGAGGCAACCACATGTGACGACCTCGGGCTGGACTCCGCTTTGTCCACGGTGAAAACCAATCCGGTGATCCACAGAGCGAGTTGATGAATTTCCTCAGCGACCAGCACGGATCAGCTCCAAGCATGACGAAGTGGATATCGTCCTCTTTTGGAAGGCCAAACAAAGTAGTTTCGCTTTCACAACAAAACACACAGCGCCTTCACGACATGGCGGTGGTGGCAACAACAATACTACAGCGAGAAAAAAAGTTACACCTTCTTTCTTTGCGTGAACATTTGGGCGGCGTTATGCAAATCTTCCCACATTGTGATGTAGACATGTGGGGGCGTGTTAGAACGAGCCGTTTTAGGTAGGCGTGGTTGACTCTTAACTTTTATAAAGAATATCTCTTTGGATTTGAGACTTTAGTCTTTGCAACTTTACAGATCTTCTTTATGCACCAAGAGCTTGCAACACTTCAAAGAGAAAGGAAAAATTGAAATCGCATCATATGACCCCTTTAAAAAAAAAAAAAA
>NW_015654513.1:107159-122410 GCF_001515625.1 Sinocyclocheilus rhinocerous
CCGCCAGTAGGTGGCAGCAAGTCACTGTTAATAAGTGAGTCATTGTGACTGAACCCAATCATTTAAACGGTTGATTCATTCAGGAATGAAACACCATCATGTTGCTCAGAAACGCAAATTGGAATTATATTTGTTGGCGAAATAGAGCAAAAACAGTCAATATTGTGTCTAAAACGTAAGTGTCTTAATATTAAATTATTGTTTATTGAACTGCTGTTTAAAAGAAATATCACATTTGTAATCATGCTGCTTTTTGGTGAAAAAAACGTCAGTCTTCATGTGATACTGATTAACTATATGAAATTATATAAATATATACATTTCTGCCCCCATATCTTGAATTTTGTGATCAATGCATTTTAATAAACTGAATCATGCAGCAAAAGAATGCGCACTGGTCTAACCTACTAGACTTCCTATGCCTTAGCTATTTAGCTAACTTACATAGTAGCTGAGTCATGGATGTTAGAAAGACAAATTAACTATATTTACTTTTTGTCTTTTGGATAATTAGCTGTAAATTCGAGGCACAGGTAGCTTAGTCTTTTGTTCATTACCACTCACCTCCACCCCAAGACAAACACAACTGGAAAGGGAGGGAGGGCGTCTGTGATGTGCAGCCGATCAATAATGTGTGCTATACTGCTGTGCTGCCCGGAGACGCGGAGGGAGAAAGGCATCGGAACTCGACAGAGTCTCAACATTTCCCGAACCGACCTGATATTTTGATTTTTTTATTAGTTTTTTTCATATATTCATTAATTAAAAAAAAAAAAAAAACCCCACAAAAAAAAGGCCACTTTCTCTTAAACAAACGGTAAAAAAGGGCACTTTCTCTCGAGGAAGAAAAAGGGCAGGTGCTCAAGCCCCCTTTGATATCTATGTGTGCACATGCCTGATAGTGATTATAAGTTGAGTAAGTTGTTAAAGGGATAATTCACCATACAGGTGTAGCGAATCAGCTCATGGGGAAATATGAATAATTAATCATAACTAGGTTTGGAATGACATGAGGGTGAGTAAATTCTAATAAACTATCCTTTTAATCCATTTGTTGAACCTTACAAGCCTTACATTGTAAAATAGTGTGAATTCTGACACTGGTTTACTCCTCAGGTCTGTGTGGGGCATTTATTCCTTGCATTTTGGGATGTAAGGTGGCACAGGATAATGGTGACAGCTGCTGTTTGCCCTTCCTACCCGGCGCTATGATTGCATTGAGAACAAGCATCCGTGACAAATATCGTATTAATGTAGGCCATGCAATAAAAATCCTTTTCAGTATTGATTATTGATTATTTCTGCTCTTGATGTAGTGTTGTAATTTCTGCTAAAATATACTATTTCATGTCAAAGACTTGCACTGCATGATTGGCTTGCGTCTTTTTTAGGGCCTTATTAAAAAAGGTATTATGACCTGCTGTCCTTTCTGTAGACTCTGTCAGATGGCTCGAGAACAGAAAGCAAGAGGCTAATTTAAAAAGAAAATGAAGAGGAGTAAAATAGATGGCTAATTTAGATGACTGGGATTGTTATCTTTTTCTTCTGTTTGTTTTAAGAATATTCCAAAATATCAATGGTTCTTGTGATCCTTCAAATATATGTATGTAATGCTGCATGAAATCAAAGACACAACGTTAGTTATGTGTTAAATTTTTACACCTTACATTAAATCATGATGCTAATAGGTTTTACATTATGAATCAACTTTTTGCTTTAGTTTGATGATTTGTCCTTTCACACTTAAATATCTTCCTACTGCCTACTCCAACTTAGGGCTATAATGATGGTGATGATGATGATGATGATTATTATTATACATTTATTTGTTTAAAGAAAGTATTCAAGATTTCTCTGAATAATGAATCAAAACCATTGGATCAGGCTATGCGATCCATTGTCTGATCTTATTTGCTCTGGCATGAACATTTTTTGGTTCCTCTTTCTATTCCTGTGAAGGGAATGTCCTGTTTAAAAGAGAGAGAACGCCTATGATAGTCTTGCAGAATTATCAGGGACGATTTCATGAAGGTAAGCTACTGAATCAAGTTCATTTTAGTTTAAGTTTCAATCTAAAGACTGTTTTTAAGCAAAATAGTCAATGTAATAATATGAATTAATGAAAGATATGAGATTCAGGCTATATAGGATTGCTCACTGGTGAGTCTGAGATTTTTCTCTGTATTTAACCTGTTAATACTAGAGAGAATAATGTGACATGTATAGCTCACTGTCTACTTTGTTCAGCGGGAAAGGTTTTTTGCCTTTGTATGTACTTGAATGTCATTATCATGAACAACGGGGAATGTGAAAAAAGAGAAACTTGTTAAGAAGAGCTTGTCATGCATTTCCAGGAAAACCTTCTTTAAGAAGGTCTTTAAATATTTACCATGATTTTATAGTTTCAATCCATTATTGTATACTTCTTTACATTTTAAGGATGTAAATAGAACAAAAGGGGAAAAGGGTCTGAGAAGTGGGAAATGGGCAGTTGAGACAGATTATGTGAGAGTACATTACAGAAGTTTGTTTCTGAGTAATGTAATTGTAGGATGTTTTTGTATATGTTGCATGTATTCAAATAAATTGGATACATCATCTTTAAAGTGATTTTATCATAAATAAATAAGACATCCATAACATGTTCTTGATGCATTTGTTACATTTAAAGAGGAAAAAAAATATGTAAGTTTGACTAGCAACATTATGTATGGATTAATAAATAATAACAGTTTATTTCCAATTCAAACTGATTATAACCTTTCCCTCTTTTTTTCTAGCAGCTGGCTGTATTAAACTCTAAGTGTTTGCTGCTCAGTGAAGAACCTCATAGTGTTGGACTTTCATGAAGGCAGTCAATGGGAGTTACATTAAAAAGTGGAATTGAAAAATATGGCAGAATCTGCATGTCGTGAACTGATCATAAAGGCAATATTCATCTGCCTCCTTAACCTTGCCTTCAGCTACAGTTTCAGGAGTTGCATTGAGATCCCTGATTCTAATCATAAAACCTTCAGATGTATTAAATGTCATGAAACAGACATAACTACAATTGTGAGTGATGTATTTCCCACTGCAACAAACCTCACAGTTTCTCGGAATAACCTTACACACATTCAAGGCCAAAGCTTTCATCATCTGTATAAACTGACTTCTCTGGTACTAGATGCTAACCATATTGCTAGCATCCACAAAGATGCTTTTAATAACCTGCAAAATCTTCAGATGTTAAATCTGTCCTGCAATTACATATCATCTCTCCACCGTGATGTTTTCAGTGACCTACATAACCTCACAGAGCTGCTCCTGGGAAACAATAATCTCACTTATATTGATTTGTTCCTGTTTTCCAATTTGACAAACCTCCAGATTCTTGACCTACGCAGGAACCACCTGAAAAACTTTTCATCTTTGGTTGAGTGCATAACAAACCTGTCCAGCTTGATACAACTGGACCTTTCTTTTAACAATCTAACCACCCTGCATCACTCCACCCGTCTGCCAAACTCGCTTGCCAAACTTTACCTCAGTGATAATAAACTACACAAACTGGGATGTGACAAGTCTTTCCTAAAGTATGTGAAAGTGCTAGATCTATCAGACAACAAATTACTGTCATCCAAGACTTTTCAGGGCCTGAATCTGAAGAGTATAAAGTACCTGCGCTTGCGCTTTACCAATGTCTCCACTAGCAAGCTTCTTAATTATACCAATATTCAACCAAGGCACATCGACTTCTCTGGTTTGAAACTGAAGCATCATGCTCTGACTTCGCTGTGTTTTCACCTGCGATATCATCAAATACCTAAAATGGTACTCCAGAGCAATTCCATAAGAGTTCTATACAAAAACACATTTTGTAATTGCTCCAGTATCACCGATCTAATGGACCTCTCGCGGAACGAGATGAAAACCACAAGCTGCTTGCAGTTTCTGCACTGTCAGAACCAACTGAAAACTCTCAAGATAGAACATAACCATCTGACCAGGCTAATGTCCTGCGACACATTTAAAATTCTCTACAGCTTGAAAAGCCTGAGCTATCGTTACAATCGTATTCTACAGGTTAGTGGTTATGCCTTCAGTAACACACCAAATTTAACAAACCTCGAGCTAAACATAAACATAATTGCCTATTTGGACCATAAAGCCTTAAGTGGACTCAGAGATCTTGTCACACTTCGTCTCGATAACAATCTTTTGACCGATATCTACAATGACACCTTTGAAGATCTTACCAACCTGAAAACGCTCAACCTGCGCAACAACCAAATAGCTGTGATTTTCAACTATGCCTTTCAATATCTGTCAAATCTAATTATTTTAGATTTAGGAGGGAACAAGATCACGCAGATGAGGCCACATGCATTTGATGGGCTGAAAAGCTTGGCCAATCTGTATTTAGACAGAAATCGTCTGAAAGAGATAGACAGCACGCTCATTGGGAAACTTCATGCCACCCTGCAGGTGCTGGATTTACAGGCTAACCACATCCTGTATTTTACAGAACATACATACTCGCCATTTATTAATATGTCGAAGCTTCTTGATCTGAAACTTGATGCACAGGAACCAAATGGCATAAACTTGTTGCCACGCGCATTTTTCCGTGGTTTAACTTCTCTCAAAAGTCTTTACCTCACTAACAACCATATCATTGGATTTGGTGCTGAAACATTTGATGACCTGAAAAGCTTGGAGTTCTTAACTTTGGACAACTCATGTGTTGGGATCGCCCAGCTCAAACCTGGTATTTTCAAAAACCTTCGAAAATTAAAGACATTATCCGTTGAGAACATGGGCATTAAATCATTTTCTAAAGAGGTCTTTGGAAATCTCACAGGACTGAAGCAACTACATCTCAATCGCAATGCCATGATGTCTTTGGACATCAGTCTACTGGACAATCTGACCAATCTAACATACGTTGACATGCGCAGCTGTCCTCTCAGTTGTGGCTGCCGGAATAGTGAACTGCAGAACTGGACCATAAGCAGTAAGAGACTCCAGTTTCCTTATCTTTTCAATATTACATGCCAAGACCATCCAGGCTCCTTTTTTCACAACTTCGACACTAATGTGTGTTATTTAGACATAGCACTCTACCTGTTTTCCTCAACGTTTACATTCACAATCTTACTGAGCTTGATACCACTTCTTTATGTCAGACTCTACTGGAAATTTAAGTACGGCTACTATGTGTTTCGATCATGGTTTGGAGAACAGTGGCGTCGCTTAAGGGACCAGGAGGAGAAATACAATTACGATGCCTTTGTTTCCTACAACTCAGCAGATGAAGACTGGGTAATGGAACAGCTGTTGCCGAACCTCGAGGGTTCTTCATTTCGGCTCTGCCTGCACCACAGAGATTTCGAGCTGGGCCGTGATATTGTCGACAACATTGTGGCTGCCGTATATGGCAGTCGCAAAACGATCTGTGTGGTCAGTCAGAGCTTCCTTCGCAGCGAATGGTGCTCACTGGAGATCCAGTTGGCCAGCTATCGCCTCTTTCAAGAAATGCAGGATGTACTTTTGCTGGTCTTTCTGGAGCCTATCCCTGAGCGGCAACTGTCCACTTACCACCGTATGAGGAAGGTCATGCTCAAAAAGACTTATTTGCAGTGGCCTGGGCCAAACTGTTCTGATCCAAACAGTGCAAAAGAACTGTTCTGGAATCAATTAAAGAGAGCACTAAGAAGCAGCAACACTGGAAGCCAAGAGGAGCAGAAGATGAAGGAGCAGAACGATCAGAGGAGGCAAGACAAAGAGGGTGCGGACCAGGAGGAAAGAGAATATTTTGTGAATCAGACACCAATAGATGAAGAAGTATATTACCTGATGCCCTGATTACACTGGCATATAATTTAATCTGTACAATATAAGAACAAATTTAATGAACTTCAATAAATGTAAATTAAAGGGCTGTAAATTCTGCAGGCTTGCAAACATGGAAAAAATAATCATGGAAAAGATACAAACTCGCCAGAAGCAATTTTGAATTTTTATTAGGAGTTAATGGTAAAAAATGTAATAATAATAATAATAATAATATATATATATATATATACATTCAACAGGTAAAATAGCTGTGATCGGTTTACCTTCACAAGAGTATTACACAGTTGAATTCTTACATTTAAGTTTACTATAGGATATTTTACCAAATATAAATTGTAAATTGCTAATTTTGTACTGCTTTATTAAAGAATATCACAAAACCATTTGCATCTTCTTTTTTTTTTTTACAGAATGCTGAACTTAATGATAAAAGTCCAGACAAGATATACAGAAGGAATCTGATTTAAAAAAAAAATAATAATAATAATAATCAAATAAGTAAATAAACAACCAGCATCCTTGCGAACAAACATTTCCCTATTAATTCAGGAGAATAAAAGACAACTAATGTGTGGTGCTTTATTATTTGTGCAGCACAAAGAGTAATTTGTTTTTAAGCAGTTTCATTCACTCTTAATACCTGTGTTACCAGTAAATGCAAAAACACCAGAGAAATCATGACTGTACATAATTTGAGCACACTGAACCCTCAAATTCAAATCTCAAGGTGATGGTCTTTCAAAAAAAAAAAAGTGTGTTACTCATACAAAGATAATCTTGGCAAACAGCCTCAATTGTGGCAAACAGCTTTGCTAAAGGTAAAGGGGAGGGTAAAATACCCTATCTGGTGTGTCTGTCCTGGGACAGTGAGACATACCAAGACAGTCTGACCTGTGCTGGGTGTTAGATGGATGTGGACAGCGAAAAAAAGGCTTGTATTGAAAGCCCTCTGAGAGATAGGATGCTGAGAATGAGAAGGGAGCCCATCTTTCTCTTTCATCCTGAACTTGGTGCTGATGCGACCAGAATCTGGATCCTCCAAAAGATGCTTGTGGTTTTTGTTTTCTGCTCTCACATATGTGAAACGAATTCAAATCAAGATCTTTGTCTTCCCTCCACTGTTGAGAGATTCTTGAGAGATCTAAATCTATGTTTTTCAAACTTTCCCCTCTGCTCAGTGGCTGCTGCTGAGAATAGGAGTCCACAGGATGATCAACCCAGGTGGGGCTTTTGAGTATAGCATGCTGGGTAAAGGTCTGTTCCTGGTTAAAGAGCTGTCTGCTGCGATGATGCTGAGATCTGATGCAATCCTGAGACAACCTAGCTGCCCTCCACTGGTCAAACTGCAAAGATTAACCAATCAAATTCACATGCAAAATAGCCACACAATCCTCAACTGCAAGCTGTGAATTTTTTTAAACCTCTGTTATAGTCTAGTTTACAACTATTTTGGTATTATTTGTATTTAATTCTTTACTTCGTTACTCACCATGTCAGTGTGTGACTGTCGTGGTTCTTCAAGGGAGAAGAGATTGGACGAGGTCTTCCACTCTTGTATCCTACGTTTCTTGGTGAAAGCTCCTCTGTCCAAGTCCTGCTTAACATCCTGTGTTAAGTAATCTTGTTGCATGGCACTGTCTAGGATGCAGAAAGATAATTTAAAATATCCATCGTAAATGATATCCATCATGTAAATGATAAGCATATTTTCTAAATTAAAATTTATATTTTTGGAGTGCATTACGTCAAAAATAGGTGATATAATTGTCCTGATATAATAATAATAATAAAACCCTGTTTGGCATAATGTCATTATTTAAAAAAAAAAAAACATTTTCAAAGTGTAAGAACAATGTATGTCATTACTCTTTACTTGATGGCTACAACATGACTTATTTAAAGACATTTAATTACCATTTATTAATTTTAATTTATGAATTTGGCAAAAGCTTTTTTATCCAGAGTGACTTACACTGTATTTAAAGTATACATTTATTGCATTCAATGGGAATTGAGCCAATGACCTTGCCAATGTTTTCATGCTCTACTGATTTCTAAAAGAATTTTCTTCTATTTGTCGTGTTTTTTTTTTACAAATGTAAAAATTTGACACACCTGTCCATATCTCCATGTTCCTGTTGAAGCACCTATCCTCATTCTCCACTGTATGGCTAGAAGGTGAACAATTTTCATCTCTCTGTCCTGAGCTGAGCTGAGAAGCCATTTGATTCCTATTCAAGAACGAATGTAGCCTGTGGAGGTTGTGCTCTAACTGGAAACTCTGTCTTTTTTGTAAATCCTGTAGTAGCGCCTCTCTACACTCGGCCAGCAGGGGATGCCGAAGGCTTGGCACACGGAGCTCTGAACTCTGGCACAAACGTGTCAGGAGCCTTTTCACTTCTTTCCTACAAGACAGTGACATTTGCTCTCCTTGCTCAACATTGTCTCCTACTTGACCAGCCCCAGAGTCCAGGTCAGATAGAGAGGTTAATGTCTGCGGGTTTTCGAACATTTGCGTAACTTCCATGTTTGGGAATCCCACCGTTGTAGAGTTTTTCTCAAATCTCTGAATATTCATAAAACCATTTTCTTGGTTTTCTTCATCAGGGCATTTGAGATTGCCTGTTTGTGAAACATCAGAGTTATTCATATTAGTTTCAACTGGAGTAGAGCATAACTGATAAACCGGTTCATTTTCTGAGGATGACAAAACCACATGTTCAGTTTCTCTTGGGGGGCTACTCGGACTATCTTGTCTTGTTTTGCTATTAGTATCTTCCCTTCTGCTGTTGGCATTTCTGTCATGCTTCCCATCTTCTCTAGATGGTCCCATAGATACAACAACCCCTCTATTAGTCTGAAAGCCACTTGTGTTTATTTCACTAGGCTCTTTTCTTGAACTTTTCTTCCTCTTCACTTGTGGCGGCGTATTATTTTCTGGTTCCTGTACTTCATCCAGAGTGCAGTCCGGGACTGAATCAGGTACAGAGGGAGGCAGCGGTGATGTAATGTGCATCATAGACTGATTTCTTTGCTCTTTTCTCTGCTCGTCTCTCCTTATCTGCTCGCTCACCAGCCTCTCAATATCTATGGACCTAATCTCATGACTGAAAAGGCCTCGGTTGGAAGTAAGGCGTCCTTTAGTTATGATGCTTGGCTTCTGGGGTATGAATGGCTTAGCGAATGCCCTCTCTTTTCTAGAGCAAGCCAGTGGATGATGTGCTTTCTCACCACCTTCTCTTCTGCTGTGCTGAGAACCTGGGTGATACCTGTTTCTCTCCAGACCTCGAATCTGATTCCTCTCCTTCCTGGTTTTAAGATGCCTCACTTTATGTGACGAGTTGCAATGCACATCTGTTCTCATACTGCTAGAGCACACTGGTTTGCTGGTGTGGGCAGCATTGGCTGTATGACATGAAGACTTGGCTGTGCTACTGTGGCGGTCACTGGATGTCTTCGGCAAGTTATGGTTATGTAGAAAACTTTTGTTGGATTGGTGGCTCATCTTCATGTTAAGACTATTAAACACAAGTTATTAAAATGGAACAAATTAGTCTGTAATGCATTTATAATTCAGATAAATAGTTAACAGTTCAGTTAACAGTCTCATGCTTACTGTGATTACACGTAACGTTAGCACTTTTAGGTTCATCATATGGCAACATACCTCAAATGATCAGCATTCTTTGTGTTCAAAGTGAAGTACTTTCTTCCTTGTTAAATATATGTATTTCAAATCAACAAATACCATCGGTATGTAGTTGAAGTCCAAAAGCCGTTACGTTTTACCTTTGCGTTGCTTGGCAACGTGCTTCAAAGATGGACCTCAAACGCAGATTTCTGCGAAGAAATTGCAAGAAATTGTCAAGAGAATTGGCATTAATTAATGTTTGAATGTTTTACGTACATTTGAACCACTGAAACATCAAAAACGAAGGACATTTACTGACCTTTTCGCGTTTATAAAGTATAATGTTATTTTAAAGCTCGACCGTGCTCGGCGATCTGCCAGTAATGCCTGGCTCGATATTCCAGCTTCCGGGGTTTGGCAGCAGACCGCTGGCTGACTGATTGAACACTGAACCTTTCTGTGGCAACACATTTTTTTGGTAACGATATTTCCCGTCTTTTGTTAATATGAATCGATATTAGTGTTAACATGTATTATATATACTTAAATAGCAAAAGTATGATGTTACGCAGCGTTTTAATGCATTTGCGTCTTGTTCCTCTAAATGGAAGGTATCTGCTTGCTAAGTGCTACACGAGCCACGTGAGCTGGTTAGTTATAAGCACAGTAAGCTGTACTAAGAACGTTAACTTTTGTATATATTAACACAAAGATGCTAGATGCTAATAAGATAAGATGCTAATTTTGCACCAGCTTGTTTGTGAGGTTAACTACTGCAGTGCAAACTTCACCCAAAAATTGCACCAAACTAGTTCAGCTGTGATTTTTTTTCTGCATTTGTGGTTGTCATGGGATGTGTACAAACTACATAAACTAACCACAGTACAACTTGTCAAAAAGTCATTATAAATTTTAATATTTTGTATGCTTAAAACACAACGTTGTAGTCAAAATTTTAAATTAAATATTGTTTGGTCTAAAATGAGGATACATATTTGACGCTATTGGAGAAAATGTAACCTGTCATGTCTGTCCTCAGGAAGTGATGAGTGAAGATTCTAACCCTGCAGCCACACCCACCCCCTGTCAGGACATACAGGGAGATGGTCGATGGATGTCATTGGTGCTTCTTTTGTATAATAATATATTTTACAACCTTAGCATCCCTATTAGGCTGCTAATATATCACCTTGTTTTAAATACTTGGCCAATATCTTCTCTAATATGGAAATCGAGTCGTAATAGCATTTTTATGTTTTCTCGTCTTGCAGCACAATCGATTTGTGTCAGACAGTAAAGGAAAAGAGCCTGATGTTCTGTTTGTTGGAGATTCACTTGTCCAGCTTCTGCATGAGTTTGAGGTATAGCGAAGTATCTGCATCTCCTTCTTCATACTTCATATCTGTCATTCATATGAGCGACTGCACACATATTTATGTTTTTGTGTAAAATTAGTTTTTATGTTTGTTTACAGGTTTGGCGAAAGCTGTTTTCTCCTCTCCATGCTCTGAATTTTGGGGTTGGTGGGGATGCTACACAGCATGTATTGTGGAGACTCATGAATGGAGAACTGGACCACATCAGCCCAAAGGTATATGATTTAAGAATTTTACCATTTATTAAATAATATTATTAAAAATAATGATTACTCTTTTAAATACTCTTAGAGTTTGTTTTTCTCATTTTACAAAATGATCTTTGAAAGAATTAAGCTTTTCAAAAAATTAAGGTGGAGTATCTTCACCCTATACAAGATGGTCCAGATAAACTATGTAATTAGGGCCTTTCGCACCGCTTTAGTTCCAGAACTAAATGTACAGTACTAAAGTACTGGGACGATTTTGCGCGAACTATTTCCCAGTACTATTTAAAGGGTTGCATTCGCACCAACAGTGTGTATTAATAAGTGACGTAAGCCAGTCGACAGCGACGTCATTTGTGAGCGGCGTTCAACAACAGAAACAAAGAACAACATTAACAACAGGAGGCAGTAAATCTCTGCATTTGTATTTGTGTATGAATCCTTTATTTGTATTGGGACATGAAAGAAAATTACACTATTTGGGCATCTTAAAGAGGAAATAACAAAACAAATGTGGAAGATCCTCTTGAAGCAAAATAGAGTAAGTATAAATGTGATATTTTGTGTGTTTTTATTCAGGTGGTGGTGTTGTGGGTAGGCACTAATAATCATGGTCACACCCCAGGACAGATCTGTGGAGGCATCATGGCCATCATCAATGTGGTCCATCAGAAACTGCCCCGCGCTCACACACTTGTATTGGTTAGTTATCTTAGCTCCTACTACCTCTCTGTCACAGCATTGTTTGATTCTTTACAATAATTTCATGTTTAATTTAATTCATCATACCAGTATTGTCAAAGTGCCATTTTCTTAGCTATTGTGACATGATCAGCAGAGAATTAGGCAACAGAATATGCTTTAAAAAACTAAAGTAATGTACCTGTCCAACAAAATGTAAGCACGTTTCCAAAAAAAATAAATAAATGCAAGAAGAGAAAGAAGAAAAAAAAAGAATCAGGAGATAAAAATGATACAATGTTATTTTAACAAAAATTATTCAAATAATTTAATCATATAAATGGAAGAGTTAATCACATTTACTATAATGTACACTACTGTTGGGATTGGTCAGATTTAAAAAAAAAAAAATCAATGCTTTTATTCAGCAAGGATGCATTAAATTGCTCAAAAGTGACAGAATTACTTTGTAGAATTATAAAAGTATGTTTCAAAAATTTGCTGTTCTTTTGGACTTTAAATTCATCAAAAATCCTGAAAAAAAATGTATCACAGTTTCAACAAAAATATTTAACAGCACCGCTTTTGTCAACATTGATAATGATAAGAAAAGTTCCATGAACACCACATCAGCATATTTCAAATTATTTCTGAAAGATCATGTGACACTGAAGACTGGAGTAACAGCTGCTGAAAATTCAGCTTTGCCATCATTTTATAATAAATTTGAAGTTGGGATAATATTTTACAATATTACAGTTTTACTCTGTTTTTGATCAAATAAATTGCAGCCTTGGTGAACAAAAGACATTTATTTCAAAAACATTCTTTCTAAAATTAAATCTTACTGACCCCTATCATTTGAACGGTAGTGTATATTCAGTACATATTCATTTTGACCTTTTAATGTCAGTTTAACTGTTATTCAACTTATCTTTTATGACATATATAAATTGAAGTATCTCAGTCGTTATCTCAGGCTGTCATTTCTTAATTGATTTTCATCAGCATTATCCTCAATAGATATTAGTGTCCCATTA
Source organism: Sinocyclocheilus rhinocerous (assembly GCF_001515625.1). Classification (NCBI taxonomy): domain Eukaryota; kingdom Metazoa; phylum Chordata; class Actinopteri; order Cypriniformes; family Cyprinidae; genus Sinocyclocheilus; species Sinocyclocheilus rhinocerous. The sequence goes on from NW_015654513.1 coordinate 119,932, forward strand.
ACACATTGTTTGGTGTAAAAGGCCCAAAATTATCATCAGTAATGGAATGTAATGCTCTCTTTCCTCTCCACTAGGGGTTGCTGCCGAGAGGCAAAAGTCCAAATCCTCTTCGTGAGCGTAATGCGAGTGTGAATGCTGTAGTTCAGGCTGAGGTAGTGTCTCTGTCTCATGTCTCCTTTCTGGACATGGACCCTGGGTTCATTCACTCAGACGGTTCCATCGCACATCAGGACATGTATGATTATCTGCACCTCACGCCGCAGGCCTACCAGAGGGTGTGCCAGCCCTTACATGAACGCATCAAATCCCTGTTAGATAAACATGCTCCCTGAACACAAAACAAAATACAGCATAAACACCCTTTCATGTGCATTAACGGATCCTTTATGCTCTACAAATAGAGCGTTACTGAGATATAAACACCCTCAGGAAAACTCATGACTGTTTAATATACATAAACGCATATACTGTATATCACATGCTTTCCATCAATATACGTTATTGCTTCCTTGTTACTACAAAAATAGATTTTATTGTTCATTGAGAACCAACTTAAAGGGATAGTTCATCCAAAAATAAAAATCTGTGATGTCATTCTTCATGTAGTTCCAATCACTGTATGAGTCAACTATTTTTGTCCCCAAATGCATTTTCTTCTGTGCTCCACAAAATAAGTAGTCATACAGGTTTAGAATGACATGAGGGTAAGTAAAAACAGAATTTTATTTTTTGGGTGAACTATCCCTTCAAATTCTGTCAAAATCGATCTCTTTATGCAAAATGATAGTACATTCCAAAGCGTGTGCATATATTTACAAGACGCAAAAACTCGTATGATGTTATTCTCTCGATGACCTCTGATGACTAATGGTTGTTGAAGTGTACATGTGCTGCTATCGTGGTTTGATTGCCGAAGAATTTCTTGTGATCCTTGTGTACGAAACAGCAGCTTTTCCGAAAGAATGCAGTATAGCCCTTCAGATGTTGACAGCCGCTCGTTTACTTGTTGAAAGGAACAATATGGGTTAATTTGGTTTCGTTCTCCATTACTGATTGTCCACAGTACATGCCCATAGGCTCTTTTCTGAGAAAAGGGTAGGTGCTTCACACAAAGTTATGTACCTTTAAAATGATCCCCTCAGATGTATTGTTTAGATACTTTGTGATAAACAATGAGTTAGTGTTTCAATTATTTTGTACAGTATTTTTTGTTATTTTTGTAATTTTCTCCCATGTATTTGCCTACTTTGTATTTGTATTGTTCATTTAGTGTTTTGTTTCAGTGTGTGATAAGCTGTCGAATCGCAAGACAGCAGGTGAATTATGTGAACTTTATGCACCGGGGTATCTGAAAGATTTATACTGTGGATGGAATTCTAAAATCGCATAACTAAAGACAAGGAATTGGTTAAATTCTCTTTTAAGTTGAGAATTTAAATCATAAGGAGCCAATCACTGGTTTTATTTTTATTGTATTAGTTATATTGTATTGTTGTATTACAACCAACAAACTATCACTTTCAAATGGTGAAGAATATGGCTAAATGTTGTGGTGTGTGATTCTTCTGCTGCTTTGTCCTGGTGTTTGTGTTCGTACTGCTTTGTCTGAAGGGTTTTTGTGAACGTTGTCATCTTTCAGTAGTCTTATGCGATTCCAGGAATTGTATCTCATGACTTGTTGAGATTATATTCTGAGGGGTTAGATGTCATGCCTGGTGCTGCAATAAACAATTATGGAAAACCTCTCAGATGTGTTGTTTTGGATTTCCTTGTAGTTATTTTAAATGTTATGTTTAGTTTATGAATCATGACAGGATATAAGTGTCCATAATAAAAGGAAAAATTCACTTTACAACATTTGCCAAGAAAGCTCTTTTTGGCATTCAAAAAATATTTTAAATATTAACCAAAAATTTGTGGTTAGTATGGGTTTTTAAAAATATTTTAAAAAGACACACCTTAAGGTCACCAAGGCTGCATTTATTTTATCAAAAATACAATAAAACAGCAATATTGTAAAATATTACAGTTTAAAATGACCGGTTTTAATATTTAAAATGTAGTTTATTGTAGTAATGGAAAGGCTGCATTTTCAGCAGCTGTTACCTTAGTCTTCAGTGTCACATGATTCTTCAGAAATCATTCTGATGTTGCTCAAGAAACATTTCTATCAATGTTGAAAACAGTTGTGCTGCTATTACGCATTATGTTTTACATTTCAGGATTCTTTGTTGAAAAGTTTTTAAAGAATGTTTGAAAAAATAATATTTAAAATAGAAATTGTAGCATGATGTCTTTACTGTGACTTTGATCAATTTAATGTTTAAAGGGGTCATATGATGTTGCTAAAAAGAACATTATTTTGTGTGTTTGGTGTAATGAAATGTGTTTATGCGGTTTAAGGTTCAAAAAGCACATTATTTTCCACATACTGTACATTATTGTTTCTCCTCTATGCCCCGCCTTTCTGAAACGCGTC
>NW_015654513.1:122818-127966 GCF_001515625.1 Sinocyclocheilus rhinocerous
ATATTTGGGTTAAACTGTTCTGGAACAGTGTTGTAAATACAACTTAACCACTGATTTGTAGTTGTGTCCTCTTTTGGAAGGCCAAACAAAGTAGTTTCGCTTTCACAACGAAACACACAGCGTCTCCACGACAAGGCGACAGCAGCAACAATACTACAGCGAGAATAAAAGTTATGCCTTCTTTCTTTGCATGAACATTTGGCCAGCATTATGCAAATCTTCCCACTTCGTGACGTAGACATGTGGGGGGCGTGTTAGAACGAGCTGTTTTAAGAGGGCGTGGACGAGTCTTAACTTTTATAAAGAATATCTCTTTGGGTTTGAGACTTTAGTCTTTGCAACTTTAGGGATCTTATCTATTCACGAACAGCTTGTAACACTCCAAAGAGAAAGGAAAAATTGAAATTGCATCATATGACCCCTTTAAAAAAACAATTCATATATAATTTTTGGGGGTCATGACATTTTACAGCCTGAACTAGCCATAAAAAATATCAAGATGAATTAAATTTAGATATTAAATATGCTTATAAATTACTTTAATCATGTGTGTATCTATGTGATTAAAATAACAACAGTTGCTTTCAGAAAACATTCTTCAGTGGCTGTCAGTCTGAAACCGACAGGTCTCCTTGAGCTGTATGAACTGAAGTCAGTTGATACCGTGTCACTGCACAAGTACTGTTAAATACTTCTTGGCACCTACAATCTGATAAGCCTTGCAAACTCGGCTGGGACATGTTATGGTGTACACAAAAAAGTGTTAGGTGACACTTGAGATCATGCTGAGTGATTCAGCCTGTTGAAGATGGAATTACAGTTCCAGGATCTCTGTAAATCAGTGAGTGTCAAGACAACCCATCTGTACATTAGTTCTTTTTAGAAGTTTTAATAACTCAAATGTCGAGCACAACATGTCTTGTATGTCAGCATGTGACAGGTAGATTTACAGGTAGAATCTGATTTCTCTTCATTCCATCTTATCTAAAAGCCCACTTCAAGGCACTTATATTTCTGCATAACTTTGATCTGATATTCGCAGTCTGCTTAACACACAATACGGTTTCATATCAAAACCGCCACGTTTTTCTACAAAAGTGAATCATACCTGCACAGCAATTCTGGAGAATTTTGTACCATTCTTCTTAAAACTTTTATTTCAGCCATATTCTTAGTAAGGCCAATGCATCTCAGTTGGGTTGAGGTTAGAACTCTTGACCAAGACAAGATGTTTTTCCATTTTCGTTCATCAGTTATACAATACTTTTATTGAGACCAAAATGTCTTTTCAGTTTAATGAATCTGAGTGAATACAAGATTGATTATGGTGTGCATGCTTGATTCATTTAGCTGTTACGGATTTTTTTTGGTCCTGAGTTGTGCATCAGGTTTGACCCAGGGTCTTCTTGTTCCCAAAAACATCCATCATGTTTTTAACATGACATATTACTGTTGCCGCATCAGTAACCGCATAGTATGTTATTATACTAGAGAAAGGACAATTTATTTCTTCTAAGGTTTAGTGAAACCTGAACTACGGATTCCCATAAAACACTCAAATGCAGAACATTTGGCACTGGACCAAATAGGTCTCCTTTGAACTGAACTGAACTGAGTTATAAATGTGATATGGTAAGAATAAAATAAAAAAATCTGTGAGGGATCATATAAAAGTTTGAATTACAAAGGAGGCAAAATAATGGATTTCTTTTCCCAGATTGCATGCAGCCCTCATCACAAATCTTGGCAGTTCCCAGTAAACGAGATATGCTGTCAACTTTTCATTCACACTTACCGTAATTTCTAAAATTCTATCCAACAAGTTGGGGCATAATCAGATGTGGCTTTTGAGCCCCAGAATTCAGAGCTTTGTCGTATAAATACTGTGTAACCCTAAATTTGAACACCGAGTTCTCTTGAAAAGCAGGAGTCTTGAAGACTTAAAACATTATTTTAGACAACGTTTCTCATTTTCTGACTAAGCACTGGTGATAATGAACTTCCAGGTGCTTCTGCTGGTCTTTGCTGTGGTGACTGCCACTAACATCAACTGTCAAGGTAAAAAAAAAATAATAATTATGAATACATTTACGCCATGCTATATGTCATTTTCTGTTGTAATAGTTATTTTGTGTTATTTTTATATTGCGTTAGTTTGCTGTCATGTTACAAAACAACATTTTACCTGTTATATTACTGTTAAATCCTGTAATATAATACATTTGAATACATTTTGTTTTAAAGAAGTAAAATTCTATGTATAATTTATGTGACGTTTTGATGTTTCTAAATACTCCTTTATTGCAGCACAACCTCAGCCGGGAGATTCAAATAAATCTCCAGTGGTCAAAGGTCACGTCATATCCAGGCAACAGGGCAAGACATGTAGCTGCGTTGGTAAGTGATGATAGTACTCTTTCTCTATGCAAACGGTTACAGAAAGTTGCATTTTTTGAAACCTACATGAGAGGTCACCATGGCAACAAATGATTTAAAAATAACATTTCGATGAATCACAACATACTAGGAAACCAAAATCACTTATATTTTCTTATACCTTAATAAACATTTACTGATGATCCTTGCAATTCTGTAGAAAACACTTTATTTTATGTGTTGCTAAATGTCTCTAGTTGTTCTTCTGATGTGCGGTGATGTAGATTTTGGTTCAGAAATTCTCTAACAGTATGTGCTGCCCAAATGTAGTGCTTTGTAGTGTTTTTAAAAGTATTTATTGTATAAAATGACAGAGTCCTAGTAATTTTGATGTGTTGTTTTCCATAGGGAGAAGAAATGCACTGGAGCAGAACTACTGTACCTGCGAGCTGCAACGTCAATATAGTGAGTCATGCAACCTGTATTTACCCAGACCATTTTGTTTGTTATGTTAAACCTAGCAGGTCATGAAACACTGAGTCAAAAGAAAGCTTTTAAAATAATTGTACAAAAGTTACTATTTTTTTGGAAGTTATAATACATAGATACATCTCTATTGTTTTATTTTCAGGAATCCTCAGTAAAGAGCAGAAAGCTTTGTGCCTAAAGAAGGGGATTTCGACATTTAAAAAATGCCAACAGTTGATTGGAGGAAACAGGAAGGCGAAAAAAGGCATCAGTATGCCAATTTAACCCACAGTCACTATACTCACCAACTATACACCCCCATCATTTTAAACATGTACTTATCACACCATATCTTAAGTAGTGTATACTGAACTATTTTTGTATCTCTTATATTCAATAACATTTATTCTAGTCAATGTTCTACATTCAGGTTTTACAATTGTAAAAAAAAAAAAAAAGCATACTGGAAAAAGACTTGCAAGTGCATTTAAAAATAAAGCATGTTGATAAAGAGAGAAATTAATTTGAAGAGTTTACTTTTATTTGGTCTATAAATAAAGTATATAACATTTAACATGTTTTGATCTTTTAAATAATTGTAAAATGCATTTATAATTTGGAAATAATCACACAGAAGGCATATAATAGTCCTATAAGAAAAGATCGTACAATTGTGAGATATAAGACACATTTGGGAAGCAAACAGAAAGGTAATTTTGATAATTGGTCATTCGGATAAAATTTGCCTGAATTTTGTGTATATTAGTTTTTCCAGATAGAGATTTAAAACCAGAGCTACAAGTAAGAAAATAATCCAGAATTTATTAATTTCAGCAGATTTAATTACAGTATAGCATTCATGTCCAATTGCTCCAATTAATGATAGTAATAAATGTATGAATATACATATATATATGATATAGCTTTTAGAAGATAAATATATAGGCAAATAATGTAGTATGATTAATTAAAATGTAATCCTTTTTTTTTATTTTACTTTGTACTTGCCAAAAGAGTGTTCGGTTAATAAATGCTCATACCTGCCTTTACATGATGTTTTAATATGTTTAAAATTAAGAAGCAGTTCCACTAATCTGGGCTGAATGATCTTGCCAGTGCGATTTTTTCTTGCTGCTTTTAAGTGATAAATGTACCCACAAGCCTCATTCAGGCCTCAAAGACAGATGGCATGTTCACAGCAATATCAGTATTAGCACCATTCATCCAGTACAGGGATCAGCACAACGAGCAGAGCCGTCAACATCACACTCGCCTGGACACTGACAGCAGCGTCAGGGTCTGGAGTAAAGACAGAGGAAATGATGATCTGTTATTAGGTTACTTCAAAAAACGCGGCATGAAAATGCATTTTCTGACAATCAATTAACTTTTATTTTGCATGTTAACTGCTGTGTGTGAATTTGGGATAATGCTCACAATTGACGACTTGGCTGGTGTAGACTGTCACATTGGTCAGTGGGTTTTTGGCCACACAGGTGTAATTGCTGCCCAAGATAGAGTTTATGGGAAGTACTATGGAAGAATCATTTCCCACTACTGTGTTGTTTTCGAGGATCCAGTGATACACAGCTGGTGGCTGAGACACTGCCAGACATGTCAGGACTGGGGGAATCCCAGGGCGTACAATGATCTGCACACTCTGTGGTCCAACTGCCCAATAAACACACAGAGCTTTAGTTCATGCAAAATAAAAGTCTTTTGAAGTCAGATTTATATCAAAGTAATTTACAGATGTTTTATATTACTCACAGATGATCGCAAGATCATATTGGTTGACTGACATGCTGTCTCACTACGTTCGAAGCGACGCACTGGTATCTCCCGTCATCAGCAGTCTGCAAGGCTTTGAAGGTCACAGTGGTGTTATCTGCTGAAAATGTAACTCTGTCTGATGCTGGACATTCTGGTTGTTTCGAAGCCAGTGGAGTCTGTTGTAGGCTCCCTTCACATTACAGGTGAGCTCCAGGCTTTGGGAAGCCAGAGGAATAGGATGATCGGGGGTGACGTCCACTGTCACAATGGCTTCTATGGAGTGTACAGAATATTAGACTTGTCACTCACCTTGTGAGCATACTGAAGTGCGCGTGACGCTTGCTGTGATATTAACGTCTGCCCTCTCACTACATGAGGACATAAATACATGAACAACATCTCCAGAACTGCTCTGAGAGTCACTTCATGAGCATTTGACCGTTTCATTTGAGTAAAATTATCCACATATCATATACACACAGAAATGTAAAGGTATTCACAGCAACCCGTCAAAATAAAAGTTCGGTTTAA
>NW_015654513.1:128769-133071 GCF_001515625.1 Sinocyclocheilus rhinocerous
TAAGTCACTTCCTTGTTGGCTTCACGAGAGAGAGCGGGAGGTTGCCGCTTGGTCACCTGAATTCTGCGTGTCTCTGTGTTAATGAATGGTGCAGACGCGCGGTTTTGTGTAGTACTCGTACTGAAACGCTCGTGACGCTTCCGGTGATATTAACCTCTGCCGTCTCACTAATGAGGACATAAATACATTAACAACATCTCCAGAACTGCTCTGAGAGTCACTTCATGAGCATTTGACCGTTTCATTTGAGTAAAATTATCCACATATCATATACACACAGAAATGTAAAGGTATTCACAGCAACCCGTCAAAATAAAAGTTCGGTTTAACTTGAAGACATTGTGGCAGAAATACATTACTATTGTTCAGTAGAATGTACGTAATAGGCTACTGCTACTAAAATTATTAAAACCTTATTTTTAAGGAATAATCATACAATATTTCTTCAATGTTTTAATTGTAATATTAAATCCCCTTTATTTTCCAAAAAATATTTTTTTTTTTAATTTTCATTGATTAAAAGATAAATTAAATTAATGTTTTATGTCTTAAAAAATGAGGGGGGGGATCATAAGGCTATTGTAAGCCCTAAACATGTAAACATTTATTTTTTTGTTAAACTTTTAATATTTTGATGTTAAATTGTTTAAGTTTCATGATTTTAATTAATTAGACATGCTTAGTATAATAATAATTAGACCATTTTTGATTAAAAGAAATCCAAAAACCAAATGCCACAAACCTAGGGGAAACACTGAATGATTATTATTTTGCAGACTGTACTGACTGTGAAGCCATAAAATACTATGTAGTCTCTACTGAATTGTTCTCTTGGGTGACCAAAAAAAAAAAATGCAACAGACCTAATGTCTCTCTTGAGACGGTTCTTTTTTGCAGCACCACCAGGGTTTTAGGAGTTTTCAAATATATGACTCTTAAGAGTCGGTTCTTTGAACCAATCTTTCAAACAGATGCCCTGGATAATTTGCCACATTTGTAGAGAGAGAATTTCCTTATTACTTAAGCAAAATGTATATAACTTTTTCAAATGATTCCTTTCAATATGTATATGAAAAAGACAATTTGATCCTCAAAGAACATGAAAAGACATCACTGTAAGGAATTATAGCTTACCAATTACAGTTAACTCCAGTGATGCATTGCTGCTGCTGCCTGTGATGTTATTGAAGGCCATGCAGGTGTAGTGTCCACTATTGGTTAGTGAGAGAGCTGCTTTCACAAACACTGGACCATCTCCTACCTTTGAATTGTTGTAGAACCAGCTATATTGACTATGAGGATGAGAGATTGCAGAACAGCTGAAAGTCACATTGGACCCCGTCTCTGCCATGCTTGGGCCAACAACTGTCGTGTTCCATGGACCATCTGAAAGATCCATATACATTGAAAATGATTCCGATGAACACTGATTCAGTGGACGTGTTAAAAATATATCTGTGTTACTCACAGTTGACCATCAGGTCATAGGCAGGGCTAGTCATGTGGCTGACAGCATTACTTGCTTCACATAATGTCCATCATCATTGAGATTTAGACTTTGGAAGCTCAAGGTCGAGTTGTCATTGGAGAAAGTGATTCCATTGTGAGGATGAAGGAACATGCTGTTCTTCATCCACTGAATGTGTTCAACATCTCCTGTGGCAGTGCAGGTCAGAGTGAATGGCTGATTGAATACTGGTTGCTGATTGCCCGTATTTAGAATCACATGGCTGACTGGATCTAAAATTTAGACAGAAAAAAAAAATCAGACAGATTACATCACTTAAAGGGATAGTTCACTCAAAAATTAAAATTCAGTCATCATTTACTCCCTCTTATGCCATTCCAAACATGTACAGTAGGCATTTTTTTTTATTCTGTAGAGCACAAAAAATATATTTTTTAAAACTTGACCTTTCAATATCACTCTATGTAAGAACTCAACAGATGTGCTGACCTGCCTGTTGAACAACCAAATTTATAAACTATTCATACACTACAGTAAATACATTATTTGAAGGCATGACAACTCGCATCTTAAAAGGTAACTCCAGTGATGCATTGCTGCTGCTGCTGCCTGTGATTTCATTGGAGGCCATGCATGTGTAGCGTCCACCACTATCCGGTGAGAGAGCTCTAGTTAATACTGGACCCTCTCCCACCTTTGTGCTGTTTAAAAACCAACTGTATCGACTTGGTGGGTGAGATTCAGCAGAACAGCAGAAGGTCACTGTGACAAGTGGGGGCGGGGCGGGGCCGAGAGCCGTGGGAACGGAGCAATTGATAATGAGCGACACCTGCACCACTCACCGGTCTCGAGTCCCACGGAGGAGCTCCGGAAGGATAAAAGGAGGAGCTACGACAGTGAAAGACGAGAGAGGACCAGGCCTGGATTTTGTATGTGACGAGAGGGGCGGGGCAGAGAGCCGTGGGAACGGAGCGAGGCCCCGCCCCTCTCGTCACAGTCACATTATGTCCTACAGCTCCTACAATTGGACCAGAGATGGTTGTGTCCCATGGACCATCTGGTAAGGCACAGACACAGATAAGGCACAAGTCACTTTCTGCTCAAAGTTACATTCGAAAGTGTTGCTTATGAGAACAAAACCCAGCAGCTAGGTCAAAGTAAGGTGTTTTACTCACAGAAGACCTGGAGGTCATAAGCCTCACTGGTCATGTTGTTGACAGCAGTACTAGCTAGACATTGATACAGCCCATTATCGCTGAAGTTCAAAACTGAGTGGTTATGGGTGAAATTGATCCTATTGTCGCTGTATAGGTTTGTGCCGTTCTTCATCCACTGAATGTGTTGAACATCTCCACTGGCAGTGCAGGTTAGTGTGAATGGCTGATTGAAGATTGGTTGCTGATTGTTCCTATTCACCGTAACATTGCTGACAGGAACTAAATTTCATACAAAAAAAAATTATGGATCACATTCACAACCATTTTAGATTTTAAAAACCAGGATGTTAAACATTTTCACACTTTAGAACAAATGCATTTGCTGGTTTCAGTTAAGCAAAGTACTGAATTAAATGACTTACCAAATACAGCTAATGTCCCCGAGGCACTGCTGCTTCTGCCTGTAATGTTATTGAAGGCCATGCAGGTGTACTCTCCGCTATCGGTTTTTGAGAGAGGTGCAGTCACATACATTGAACCATTTTTCACATTTAAGCCAATGAAATACCAGCTGTATTGACTTTGAGGACGAGAGACAGAGGAACAGCTGAAGGTCACGCTGGATCCCACTACTGCTATATGTGGACCAGAGGCTGCTGTGTTAGTTGGGCCATCTAGCAAATACATGAACCGTTTTAATATTTTTCATCTTTACTTTACATTACAAGGCAACTGACAATGAAATGCAAACAGATTTAACCAATATTTTGAACTCATATATAAGGTGAGATGGTGGAAAATGCATTTACAGGATATCATTCAATATATTATTAGAGAAAATAAATGAAAAAATTTGCTTTGATTAGTTGTCTTGCACAAAACAGAAAACGTGAAAGAGCGGTATCTTGCTGCATTACTGGGGTAAGATGGTTCCCTGCCTGAGGCAAGAAGACTCCCAAAGTATAATGTTTTTTTTTTTTAAAGTGTCATTAATGTAAAATAGTAAATCAAATATTTGATGTGCATGTACATGTTTTAGTTCAATAACAGACAAAACCGACAGACAAAATCAAATAACAGTGTCCCATTTAGAGTATGAATTATAAAATACTATGGATTCAAATTAAATGATTCAACTCAATTGGCCTATATAGGTTATGAAGAATAATGTTATAGATTGATACAGTAGATGTTAGAAATGCACATCTAACTAAATAAAATTATTTATAAATAAAAATTATAGATACATTTAATATAACATAAAATTCACAGATCACTATTATCTAATGCCAAAAAAAAAAAGAATTTAATCTCAAAAACGATGTTCAGATAACAAGCAGAGATTAAAGGTGGGGTATGTATTTTTTCAAAAACGCTTTAGAAAACTGATTCAGGCAGAGTACCAAAACAAACTTGTAGCCAATCAGCAGTAAGGGGCGTGTCTACTCATGATGCAGAGGAGAGAGCGCTCAGTGCACAGGATGGACATTAGCCGAGCGACAGAATGATAGAGATGGCGGGGGGTGCGTGGATCCGATATTCTGATATTTAATGTTCCTAATGTAGCAGGTGGCCCCGTTGTAGAGACTACGCCACCCCGAAATACCAGGGAAAATAACCCAAATAAGGACACGCAAATACGTTCCACATGAAAAGAGCAAGAGGCGTGAATCTCCG
>NW_015654513.1:135317-140143 GCF_001515625.1 Sinocyclocheilus rhinocerous
TAAACGCCTGTTTCACACATACTCCGTCTGCAGTGCGTATGCGGTCCGAGTGCGTTACGTATGCGGTGCAGAAGCAGCACGGACTCATTGTGCTTTCACACAGGACGCGCTTGCAGTTCGCTCCTGATCCGCGGTTGTTTACCACAAACACAACATTTATTCATTATTTTGATTTCAAATCCAAACGTAGTTAGCCTATACTGAAAGTGCTTTTTTCAGCATTGTGATCCTCTTTTATCACAGTACAGTTACACAATCTTTCAGACATATTCACGTTTAAACTCAATTAATATAAACAACGTATTACATGCATTTGGCTTCTAGATTTGTATATTAAGTTGCTCAAGCAAGTGGAAACACATTTGAATACAGCATATAGCTTTCTTGTGTTAGGTTATCACAAATATTTTAAATTAAAACTTACCACTGACAGAAACAGTCGGCTCTCGTGCCTTTTACATTTAAATCTTTATTACAAACAGTCCAGCGGGTCTTAAAGAACTTTGTTTTTCTACCTCCACAAGACACAAGTGCATATGTTGCCTTGTATATCTAAAAGTGCACTTTTATTTGTTTTAAACCTAGCCAAAAAGCCCGTGAAACACAGTAGACTTTAATTATATCTATTTATTGTGAAATTACTACATTTCAGTCTCAACCCATGTTCATTTTTACCGCGAACAAAGCGCTGTCACTTTAATTCAGCGCGTGCAGCACAGCAAAAATAGACTCGGTGCGTAAACGATCGCTGCACTGCTGCAGACGCACCGCACCTGGAACGCACTGACGGACCGCAACCGCGTGCAGCGTGAAAGCTCTAATCCGTTAACATGGGTGCGTAAAAAAAAACGCAACGCACACGCACTGCAGACGGAGTATGTGTGAAACAGGCGTGAGAGCAAACAACGCACGCACCCAGCATATCTCAGCAGCCTAACAACACATGGAAGGCCATAACAGGAGGGAAGGGGCGGGCTTTCAACCATGACGCACTCCAAGAGGCAGAACTAACCAACTTATATACCCTAACCAGGCAGTCGCTCATTGGCCACCTAATTAATGATGGTGACGTTTTGACAACATCACTACACTAATATTATACTTGATCTGTAAATAAAGATAAATGGTTTTGCATAAAAGGACTTTATTTTGCGGTATTGAGCCACCCCAAAGCATAATCATTCAATAAATGTGTAGAGATGACCTTTCATGACCATTTATCTATAGGCAAGAGAAAAATTAAAGGTGCGAGGACATCTTACCCCATCTTAATCTATACAATAACAAGAAACATGGATGTTCTGGAAATATCATACTCACAGTTGACCATAAGATTGTAGGCCTCGCTGGTCATGTTGCTGACAGCATTACTAGCAGCACACTGGTACAGTCTGTCATCACTAAGCTCAAGATTGAGTTGTTATTGAAGAAAGTGATCGTATCATCGGGCACCCAGGTATGTTCCATTCTTCATCCAATGAATGGAGTCCACTGGCCCCACAACATTAATTCAATTCAATTCAATTAAAGTTTATTTGTACAGCGCTTTTCACGATACAAATCATTGCAAAGTAACTTTACAGCAAATTAAGTTTCTACAATATTTAGTGGTAGCTTATCAGTGGTGACTGTCAATGTACATATGGCAGAAATGTACGGAAAAATCAATTAAAGACGTAATCAAACAGACGATGAACACTATTAACAGCAATTATATGGGGTGGAGTTATATTTAATAGACCTGAGAAACATTGTTACTGTACTGAAAGAGTTCAGTAAATGTGCTTTGAATGAGGCTGCATTATGCACAGTCTGAATTTAAAACTGAAGCAATTGAATTAACAGAAAACAATGCATTACAATAAAATCTACAGGTATTAATCCTCATGGGCAAGTAGCAAATTAATATTGAGGATACAGTATGAAACTGGGGTACAGTATAGGTGAAGTGAATCTGTTCTGTTTGACTGTTTTGCAAGTAATAATATTTTGTAACTGATACGGAACTTAATAGGTAATATTACATCTTAGATTAAAAGCATTGCCTTCTACTGGAGAGCCTGCTGGATTCACTGTCACTGATGACATAGGAGCTAAATAAAGGGAAAAAATGTAATGGAGATAAAAATGATCACAAGAATAATCATTAGAAATTTATAAAAACATATTTAGTGTACGTGTGTTCTCACCAACTATTTGAATCTTTTTTGTCAATGCAACAGAACTGAGCATGACTGCATTTTTGGCAACGCAGGCGTACTGTCCACTTATGTTCTGAGTTGTGTTTCTAAGGTTATAACTTGAACCATAGACATTCAGATGATTGCTGTTGTACATCCAGTAGCGGGCCACTTTAGGCTCACAACCACATTAGCCAGTGCTTACTGTGCCAAAACCGGCCCAGATACGTTTTAATATACTTGGGCCACATTTGCTGAAACATATGTGGACCACATTTGGTTTACACCCTGATTAGCCTTTGTCGATAATGCCACATTTTTGCCAAAGGTGGCCCACATTTGGTTGGCACTATCCGGCTCCTGCACCGGAGTCGACACAATGGTGGACAGCTTACAGCTCACTCAGGGCGGGTCTAAGGTAAGGCGGCCTTGTCAATCAACTGTCGTGGGAGCGGCCTGTGCAATACTACATAATTCTGACAGGAATATCAGAACAGCCTGATTTGAGAAAGGGGATTTTAAAATAGGGATTTAAAAAAAAAAACACTGGGTGGATTTTTATCATTATAGGGTGGATGTGTACTCACACTTCCAACACACATTTATGTTCAAACAACATGTAAAGTGAATTTTGCATCCGATGACCACTTTAAAGGTAATATGTTCTCTGCAAAATTGAGCAAAAACACATAATATTGTGTTTAAAATAACACAATATCAACTTCTTGGTTACTAAACTGTTGCATAAAATCACATTTAAACTCGTTTTATTCGGGCCAAAATCAGCACTCGTGTGATATCACTTATCCTATTATATAAATATGTGACAGAAAACTCATACAGGGGCATTTTTTTGCACCAATATCTTGAATTTTAGGGCATAACTGCATTTATGGAGTTGTTGCCCTGCATCATATTTGTCAACAGTCAACTGTATAAAATGTAAGATGACGTATAGGTTGGGGGCGGGGCCAGTGCGTTAACTCCGTTAAAAATATTTTAATCATAATTAAGTTAACACGTTAAACTGACAGCCCTAATATAATTATAAAAAAAGTGTTTCACATGATAACATCCAAATGTGAACAGTGAACCTAAAAACAAAGTTCAATGGCTAATTTTTTACCAATCTTTACAATCTAGACAGTTTATGCAATGACATTTTAGGACAAGTAACTTAACAAATTCTGGGAATACATTTCCTACGTAGATGAATTAAAGTTTTTAAAGTTCTGTGAATATTTCATTTTTACAGTGTGTAGGATAAGAGGATCTTTCTTCAATTTACCCTGAACATCTAATGTAATCTCTGCATGTGTTTTGATCGGTCCCAATGCTTCAAATACATACAGGCCAGAATTAATCAGAGTTACTGACGATAAGGTGAGCTGATATGTAGAACTTTCAAATTCTGTTCCATTTTGGTGGCTAGTTCCCTGAATAATGCCCCCTGGGTACCGCATGTGTACTAGGTCCAAATAACCAGAGCCCAACTGTAATGGTCCCAGTGTCATTCATACTTATAGTGACATTGGTCCCAACAACCACTGGGTTTTTTGATGGAACCAGGAACACTGCATAAAGACCTAAGAGAGACAGGAGTGGCAGTCGGTATCATTTTGAATATATAAAGAAAACTTTCAACTCTTCATTGCTGTTGCATAACTTGGATGGAACCAAGTCTACTGATTTACATTTGGCCTTTGCATATTCGTTGCTTGTTTCCATCTAGTACTAGAAAAATGTTTTCATGTTTAGTATGTTCTTGCTTGAAAAAGGACACACAGTCACAGCAAAATGATCAAGTGAGTATTGAGTACAACCAATGAACAACATATAGTTAATACGTAATTATTATGTCTATTACCCTCTAAGCATTTTTATCGCTAATGTAATTTATTTTCTCTGTTTTTCTGTGTTATGTAATCTGAGCAATTTATTCTGAAAATGGTGTTAATGTCAATGTATCCACAAATGTACATGTCTTCAAATATACAAATATACATTTTGTGTCGACATCTAATGTCAGGAATCTGAGTAAAGTCAAATATAATATAAAACGCTTTTGATAATAAATGTATTTAAAAAGCTATTTGTTGCTCAGTATTTCTGATAATTTCCTAAATTTGACATAAACCTACTTTTTAGGTTGCTGACTGGTAAATTTACATTAACAAACAGTCTCCTTTCTGCATTGTTGTTTATGAAAAATAGGAAATTAGAATTGAATTGAAAAATATTAAAGGGGTCATATGATGCTTTTTTAAAGATCATTATTTTGTGTATTTGGTGTAACAGAATATGTTGACATGCTTTAATGTTCAAAAAACACATTATTTTTCAAATACTGTACATTATTGTAAATCCTCTATGCCCCGCCTCTAAACACGTCGTTTTCAACAAAGTCCCCTCCTTTGACAAGCGCAGTCTGCTCTGATTGGCCAACTGACCCAGTGCATTGTGATTGGCCGAAAAACCACAAGCACGCGTCAGAAATGTAACGCCCCTTACCATAATCCACCAATAAGAATTTTGAGTTATTATTTGTGTTGTTGTTTTTCCAAATTTTTCGTAAGTGCAACTATGGATGTTATTTGGACCAGTTAGGTTCGACTATGGAGCCTGTAAATAATGTAAATAAAGGCT
>NW_015654513.1:140827-141854 GCF_001515625.1 Sinocyclocheilus rhinocerous
TTTTTTAAAGATCATTATTTTGTTTATTTGGTGTAACAGAATATGTTGACCTGCTTTAATGTTCAAAAAACACATTATTTTTCAAATACTGTACATTATTGTAAATCCTCTATGCCCCGCCTCTAAACACGTCGTTTTCAACAAAGTCCCCTCCTTTGACAAGCGCAGTCTGCTCTGATTGGCCAGCTGACCCAGTGCATTGTGATTGGCCGAACACCACAAGCACGCGTCAGAAATGTAACGTGTAACACCCGTTTGCACCAATAAGAATTTTGAGTTATTATTTGTGTTGTTGTTTTTCCAAATTTTTCGTAAGTGCAACTATGGATGTTATTTGGACCAGTTAGGTTCGACTATGGAGCCTGTAAATAATGTAAATAAAGGCTAAAGCAAATACAGTATTCAGTGTTTTCTTTTTATATGTATACACCAGCTGGTTATTTACTATGAGAAATGGCCAATGTTGAAGGAGAGAAAAAAATATATATATACAGTTGTATAACAAAAAAAAAAGTATACCGGTATCACAGTGTACAAATGTCAGGTTGTACAACAAATACAAAACTCTACGGGTGCACCTCGTAAACACACTAAATATATCTACAAGTATGTAAGATCAGTTTGGTAATTCTTACCCATACATGAAATTTGTAACTCACAAAAATCACAATGTAAATCAATTAAGTTTCACAAGTCAATAAAGACCCAATCCAATGAAATCTCGGTTTCTTCCACAGTCAAATTTTGTCAA
This sequence comes from Sinocyclocheilus rhinocerous, assembly GCF_001515625.1. Lineage (NCBI taxonomy): Eukaryota > Metazoa > Chordata > Actinopteri > Cypriniformes > Cyprinidae > Sinocyclocheilus > Sinocyclocheilus rhinocerous. The sequence goes on from NW_015654513.1 coordinate 141,579, forward strand.
ATCAGATAGTTCCTTTCTTTAGTCTCTTTAAATAAAAAAAAATCAGTTTGTTTTCTTTTCCAACGGTCAGTGGGAAAAAAAACAGTTAAACGTTAAATCTGCTCCACGTAGTTGGGCATAAAAAAAATAGGTCCCTTAGACAGTCCAGGAAGAAAATTTCCCCGTACTTTCAACCGTGAAGATGGAAAAAATAAAATAACTATAACAAGTAAGCTGAGATCCCACCTCGTATAGCAGAAAACCGTAGTTTCACGATGAGAAGCTTATTCAGTCTAC
>NW_015654513.1:142361-149159 GCF_001515625.1 Sinocyclocheilus rhinocerous
AAAAAAAAACAGTATACCGGTATCACAGTGTACAAATGTCAGGTTGTACAACAAATACAAAACTCTACGGGTGCACCTCGTAAACACACTAAATATATCTACAAGTATGTAAGATCAGTTTGGTAATTCTTACCCATACATGAAATTTGTAACTCACAAAAATCACAATGTAAATCAATTAAGTTTCACAGTCAATAAAGACCCAATCCAATGAAATCTCAGTTTCTTCCACAGTCAAATGTTGTCAAATCAAATAGTTCCTTTCTTTAGTCTCTTTAAATTAAAAAAAAAATCAGTTCGTTTTCTTTTCCAACAGTCAGTGGGGAAAAAACAGTTAAACGTTAAATCCGCTCCACGTAGTTGGGCATTAAAAAAAAATTGGTCCCTTATACAGTCCAGGAAGAGAATTTCCCCGTACTTTCAACTATGAAGATGGAAAAAATAAAATAACAATAACAAGTAAGCTGAGATCCCACCTCGTATGGCAGAAAACCGCAGTTTCACGATGAGAAGCTTATTCAGTCTACCGAGTGTCCAGATCCGTGGGGGGCTCGCCATCAACTGATTTCTAGAACTTTCCGTTCCACCGCAACAAAAAACTGACCTGTATTTTAGGCCAAACAATAACAGGAATATTTTCATGTTTAATTTGCAAAGAGATGTAACAATTAAGACACAGCTGTCTGCTGAATTTTCTTCTCAAAGCAATTAACTCAAATCAAACTCAAAGAACATTCTCACAAAACAATCAATATAGATCAAATTAAACTCAAATATAACGTTGACAGAATATAAATTAGGACAAAACCCATATTAAACCATAAATACATTAGTATAAACTCAAGATTCTACATAAAACATACAAAGAGATTTTATCCCATAACCGCATAGAAACTTGTTTACTGATCGTTATCAGATTAGCGTTCGACAAACTTCGATAAAATCATACCAAAAGCATTAAACAAAAGTGGAGCTGCTTTCTCTGGAGGAGCTCTGTGGACCACACAACAAGGACAAGTCTTAATCTTCTGCTCCACGTCCCGTGCCATTTTTGGCCAGTAAAATCTGGACCTTACCAAGTCAAGGGTACGATCTATCCCCATGTGGCCCATCTCGTCGTGAAGACTTCTCAGAACAGCTGCTCTGAACTCTTTAGGTAACACTAACTGGTAAGTTAGAACCTCTCCATCCTGTCTCTTCCGATACAGTACCCCATCTAGAAGTACAAAACGAGTCCACTCTCTTATCATAAGAGAAAGCTCAGGAAGTTCACTTATCACGGTGGGAGAAGGTTTCTCTCCCGAGTTCAAGTGAGAAATAATTTGAGAGATAGTTGAGTCAGCACTCTGCTTTTCAATTAGATCCTGAACTGACAGGCGAGGTATGAGTGAAATTCCAAGTTCTTCTTCCTCATAGCTGCTTGGCACGGCACTCGAACTCATAGCACGAGACTGGACTAGCACTGCTTGATTACTTGCACCTTCCTCAACATCTTCAGGCATTGAACAAATCATATGCTTATCACAGATGGCTTCAACCTCATCCTGTGAAAGACCTGTTGTTCCTGGATTTTCAAGATGTAAGGTCAAGAACTTATCAATCCTTTCTTGTTCCTTTCTTGAGACAACATCTGTGGTCACATCACGAGGACGCCTAGATAAGCCATCAGCATCAAGATTAAGTTTTCCTGCCCGATACTTCAAGGAAAAGGAGTAAGTAGAAAGCGTAGTGATTGCATCCGTGTGCAAAACATACGGGAGTTTAGGATTTGCAAAACCTAAAATAGGAGCAGAGGTAAGTTTGTCAAGGATTTCACCAAAAGTTTGCTGACAAGTAGCTGTCCAACGCTGTTTGAATGGCTCTCTTGGGTTTAAGTATTGACCTTTCATCTCTTGAGTCTTCCTCGATTTGCGAAGCGGAGGGTAGCCAGAGGTGAGATTGTTAAGGGGTTTTACTATTTTGGAAAAGTCTTTGATAAATCTCCTGTAATACCCCGCGAAACCAAGGAAGGACCTGAGTTCCTTTAAGTTTGTCGGACTTGGCCAGGTTTTTAGGGCCTGGATCTTATCAGGATCCGTCTCAACACCGTCTGCAGACACAATGTGCCCTAGATACCTCACCGATGTCTGGAAAAAATTAAAATTTTTCCGGTGACAACTTGAGACCGTAGTCTTTCAGTCGTTGAAGAACTCGCAAGAGCCTATCCTCGTGCTCTTCTAATGTTGCTGAAAAGACTATGAGATCATCTATAAAGACTAGAACTTCTTTCAGATTGATGTCCCCCATGCAACGTTCCATCAGACGCTGGAACGTGCTGGGGGCATTTGTGACCCCCTGGGGCATCCGACTAAATTCCCAGAACCCCAGGGGACAAACAAAAGCAGTCTTTGGCTTATCAGTCTCCTCTACCTCAATCTGATAATACCCGGACTTGAGGTCTAAGACTGAGAACCACCTAGACCCAGTCAAGGCAGAGAACGTCTCTTCCAAATTAGGTAGAGCATAAGCATCTTTAATAGTTTGGAGGTTCAGCTTTCGATAATCAATACAGAGCCTTACCTCCCCATTCTTCTTCCTCACAATGACAATTGGGGAGGAAAATGGAGACTCTGACTCCCTAATTATCCCACCATCCAGCAGTTCCTGCAGATGTTTTCGAACAGCTTGAATATCTTTAGGGTGAATGGGTCTGGCTTTGTGTTTAAACGGTGTCTCATTGTGTAATTGGATATGGTGTTTGGTCTTGGTGGTGTGACCGAAGTCAAGATCATGGCATGCAAAGACTTTATGCATTGAATTAAGCTTCTTTGTCACTCTCTCCTTCCATTCAGGAGTCAACGGTGAATCATAAAAATTGAAATCAATTTTGGAGTCTTCTGGAGACTTTGTCTGGTTAACAGAAAATGATGTCAACACAGCATTCTGATCCTTGGGCATGACACTTTGAATAGAATTTAATTCAGCCAGCCGAATTCTTGGTGGAAGGACCACATCATGCTCTGTTTCATTCTTCAGCACAATGGGTCCTTTGGCAGGAAGAGAAATCAAACAACTTGACACCAATATCCCCCCAGGCAAGGATGATGCGTGTGGGGTTTCCACAATAACCCATCTGTCATTCACTGGGTTGGACATTCGGACTGACCCTTCAAGAACTACTGTCTTTCCAGCAGGAATAGTTTCAAGGACTCAACAGTTCAAGCTCACCCATCCCAGATTATCTTCCACACCCTTCCTGTGCACGAATTCGAGAACCTGCATAACTGCCCAGTAACCCTGGAGAATAGGCCGGTGATTCAGAGGCTTGGAAGATGTATACTCAGAATACAGGGAGTTCAGGGTGTTAGTGCCAATGAGCACTTGAGCATTAGGTCTGCTATCTGGGACAATTAATGCGAGGGTCTGCACATGTATATCTGATCCCACAAACTCCTTTGGAAAGGTTATTGACGTTTCAATATAACCCAAGTAAGGAATTTGACAGCCATTTGCACCTTCAATCTCAAGCAAGTGGTGCAAGGGTTGTATGGCTTGATTTGTAAAAACATCCTGATAAAATGTTAAAGGAAAGGTGGTCACCTGTGACCCAGTGTCAATAAGACAATTAATCTCTTTATTAGCAATCACCACTCTTGACAAACACCTTCAGTGTGCACTACTTCCATTTCTAAATTAGCTTAAATAACCCTATCAAGTTTATTCTGAACTATCTGTACGACAGGCTCCTGGCTGACTCGCCAAGTTTTTCTGTAACACCCGTTTGCACCAATAAGAATTTTGAGTTATTATTTGTGTTGTTGTTTTTCCTAATTTTTCGTAAGTGCAACTACGGATGTTATTTGGACCAGTTAGGTTCGACTATGGAGCCTGTAAATAATGTAAATAAAGGCTAGAGCAAATACAGTATTCAGTGTTTTCTTTTTATATGTAATTTGTGACTAATGGTGATCTTCAGTCACATTAATCTGTGTCAGCTCTACTCTATCCCCCTTTCACAAAATGGAGGATTCGACTCTCCCTCTGCAGGGGAGCACGTTATCGGGAGAGCAGACTTAAAGGGCCAGAACCACTTTTTTTTCCACATACATGTTGCAATTGAATACAAAGACTCAAATAAAAGCTTCAGCTTTCAAAGTAAATATCAAGACAGTTTTACCATCAGTTCAAGCCCGAAAGCGCAACAGAGTCGCGTGACAGACACAGTGATGATGCAGTACACAAGCCGCGGTTAAGACAGCTGACGTGCTATGATTTCTGACAGGCAGTTCACTCTCCTGTGATGTGACCCTGTTACTCTGCGCTGCGCAAAACTCCGCATTTGAACAGTCAATAGCAAATACTTAAACTAATAAGAAGCACCAGATTGTCATAGCAAAGTAAGAATTGACCCCCCTTTTTTTTTTTTTTAGAAATAGCCTGCACAGCCAGCCTTGTACTCTTCTAGGTTCAAAAAACTGTCGTCCATAAAATGCGTTGCACAAATTCGAACATCTGGGTTGTGCTGTTCTGTTGTAAATAAATCTTAACCAATGATTCCTAATTGCATCTATCTCCAGAAGGCCAAATAAAGTGCTTTTGCTTTCGCACTAAAACACACACCGTCTCCCTGACATGGCTGCATCAACACTAACTGCGGTTACTGAAACCACGCCTTCTTTCTTTGCGTGAACATTTGGGCGGCATTATGCTAATATTTCCACATAGTGACATAGACATGTGGGGGCGTGTTAGAATGAGCCGTTTTAGGTAGGCGTGGTTGACTCTTAACTTTTATAAAGAAATATCTCTTTGGATTTGAGACTTTAGTCTTTGCAACTTTACAGATCTTCTTTATGCACCAAGAGCTTGTAACACTCGTGTTAAAATTAGCCGTTTTAGGTAGGCGTGGTTGACTCTTAACTTTTATAAAGAATATCTCTTTGGATTCGAAACTTTAGTGTTTGCAACTTTACAGATCTTCTTTATGCACCAAGAGCTTGTAACACTTCAAAGAGAAAGGAAAACTTGAAATCGCATCATATGACCCCTTTAAGACAGGATAAGATGCACCTTATTTATTCTCTTGACCATATGGCACAAAATTTCATTTCAACACAGCCTGTTCTATTTTTAATTTTGTCATTTCATCTGAATATCAACATTGTGAGTTTTATTCGGTCAAAACATTTTTGAAGTTAATTAATCAAATTCTGTCTCAGGAAAATAGTGACCTATGACATTGTATTGTGTTTTTTTTTTTTTTTTGGTCCATTTATTAATGAGGGATTTGTGGAGTAAAAATTATAGTTTGTATTTTGAAATGAAAAGATAAAAAAAGACTATTGGGGTAAGTTTTTAAACTTGATATAGATATTATTTAATAATTTAGAGAATTAGATGAACATTTAAGACATAATTGAGTGAAATCATGCAATTTGAAGTCATGGTATGAAATTAAAATATGGGCAATTAAATATGTAAATATTCATATGCCTGTATTTAAATCAGAATAAACCTATTATTCTGCTTTGTCTGTCATCGGTTATTCAATTCTAAATTGTCAAAACAGTTTTGAACAGAATAGCTGGTTTAGTTTTATACATTAACAACACTATATAAACTATATATAAATATTAATAAGAAAGCAATTTATGCATTCTGTAGAAGTTTAGCCAGTGGGGCTTCTTACACCAGCAGTGGCCCCTTTGAATAATTTTACAATTTGTGCAATGACAATTTAGCAAATGTTTCTATTTATTCCTGTTAATAACACATTGATCATCATCCTGCACCTGCTAAACTTATATCTAAATGTTACAATTTAAAAGTAAAAGCACATTGTTCTTATGGGTGTCATCTTCCCCCATCTTCAGATGTTAGCAGTACAATCTTGGAAAATGTGTACCTTTACCGCTTGTCACTGAGGCAGTACCCTCCAAAGAAACACCTATATACTCTTAAAGGCTGCATATTAATATCAGTACATAATTGGCCATTATGTTCTTGTTTTAAACATAAAGCCCACAATATGTGTTGGATTTATACTTATGTTGTTGACTTTTGATGGAGAATTAAATATTACCGTTGGTGGTTGTAAAACTGTTTAAGGAATATGAAATTTTCTAATATTTATATGCTTATGCTGCCATCAAATGCAACAAAGTATGATTAAACTATAGTCTATCTTATGATGTACTAGTAGTCTAGACAGAACATTACTGTAAAAAAAATATGGTAGCAACATGTATACAGATTATACTTAAATTTGCAGTAAACACTGGTATTTAATTAACTGATATAATGTATCAACCAACCATTTTGTAGTTTTATAATATGCTGACAACAACCAGTGATGCGAAAAACGCTTGATGAATCAAAGCTCAACAAGCAGCTTTTCTACAAGCTGAGGAAGTAAATAATTAATATATAGAAGGTGCCGCAGTGTCAAAAAAAAAAAAACACAGGGATCATTTAAATATCTGTCACAGTGCTATTGTTCAAAAGTCTCTATTTGTCTGCTTCCTCTCCTGCTACACACCATGAGCAAACAGATCTGATGTTCTGTAGGCTATGCACTCTTTGATGTTCTTGTGTTTTCTCTTATGTAGGCCTACTCTTTTCAGCTAAACTCCTGTTAAAATGAAGATCAGACATTCAGTTACTGTGTATGATTTGTAAATGGTGTCATGAATAAGCTATTAAACTATTGGCATCACTGACATATTTGCTCGATAATAAACATAGATTAGGCTTTTCACTGTCACCATTGTAAATGCAGCGATGCAGGGTCAGGTTTTTTTTTTTTTTTACTTTAATTTC
>NW_015654513.1:149211-154669 GCF_001515625.1 Sinocyclocheilus rhinocerous
TTAGGCTTTTCACTGTCCCCATTTTAAATGCAGCGATGCAGGGTCAGGTTTTTTTTTTTTTTTTACTTTAATTTCACTAGTCATCATGTATAGTTCACATTAAAATGAAAAGTCCAGTAAGAAAAAAATAGTGTGGCTGCTGCACCCTGATTGTGTGGGAACCACAAAGTCAGTAAACAAAGTCAAATGAATGTAAAATGTAACAAAGTAAAATTATATCCAAAGAGGGAGAATTATATCTTCAATGAGCGATCAGAGAACAAATACTAAAGCCTGGGTTTTTTGGCTGGGGAGGACCAGCCTCACATTTTATGCTACAATGCACAATATTGTCTGGAAATATTTGTCTACTTATGTTTCCGTTTATATCGCAAGACTTCTCTAGAGACAAAGGCATCTGTTGATTTTATTTATCTGTACCTCAGGAGAGAGGCACACAGTCATGGCGTTTCAGATGTAATGCTCTCTGTGTAGAAGTTAAAAGGTTGGTTCTGTAATGCAAACACAAGCAACAATGTAAACGGACTCGGTGCTGGATGAGAGATTGCGCTATACGGCTTATTACTGGAATGCGCGATTTTGATTGGACCGCCCATCAGGCTTCCTGCTTTCAAGTCTGTCGCATCACAGGCGCGCTCTCTTGTTTACTGGCGCCATCTTGCGTCTAACTTCTTGTAGTGAAAATCAGAGTAGGCTACTTAAGAATTTTTATTTAGTAGATAGCCTACTGTATATTGTTGCAGTGTTCGTTTTTTTTGTTATGTCGATTTTCCTATACTAATTTTCGTAATGGACCATTTTTCTTAGCGGAAGCTTAAAGATAATATACCGGTAAATTAAAAATAGGTCTATTCAAATAAATTTTCATGGCCATGTATTGTTTTATTTGCTGAGTAGCTGGGTTAATAAAAATAGGCCTATTTTCTAACAATGTTTTGCTAACGTTCCCATTAAGTTATGAAAAAGATATTTCTGGAAGTTCTCTGAAACCTCAAAACGTTCAGTTTTTTTTTTATTTTTAAATGTTTGTTGTTGTTTGTTTATTTATGCGAACGTTATGGAATATTCCATTTTATATTTTCCAAACATGACGGGATTCTTGCTGAACTGGTTTGGGGGGGAAATCGCTCTCAGGATTGCTAGAAAGTTACAGGCAGGTGCGTTTGATCAGGAAAGTGGACCTTGAGGGCCAGATTTGAGAACCTCTGGTTTATAACTTTGCGAGAACCTTGCAAGAACATTATCCAAAGTTCTGAGAATGTTGTTTGTTAGCCACGATAATGTGTATTGTTTATGGCAAAATAATCCCTTTTTAGGGTGTCATTCCTTAAAGGTCCTCTGAAATGCCTTGAAAGAGCAGCATTATTCTATGTGGTGACGTAATTTCAACTGAAACAGGAAGACAGGGCGGGACATATCGAGCAGCCCCGCCCCCTTTTAAAATTAGCCAATAGCCTTTTGTTTATATCTGCACGGGTCAGAGCCGTTGAGCTCGGTAAAGCCGCATTTGACAGCCACAGTCTAATAGATTAGCCCCTAGATTCAATATGAAACTCTCAGTAAAACAAAATAGTGATCATAATCGCTCCGTGCGATCGCGTCTCTGGACCGGAGCCAAAGTCAGACTGTGCGCGCTGCCGCAGTTCGCGTGATACAACGTGAAACCAGACCTCAATTGCCCCAATAGAAAACATATTTACACTATCTGAATCGTTCCCCATCGCCTACATTGTGCACTAAGTGGCATTCACTGTACAGGAATTACTACACTGTGAAGTGTGAACAAGTGACCGATCTCAAGCAGCAGCTTCAGCGTCTATTTATAGTGTAGGGGGCGGGCGCTTCGGCTTCTAGAGAGCGTTTGATTGGTCAGAAGATTTGATGAGAAGATGAAGTACGATGTGACGTCAAAAAAATCGTTGAGCCATTTTGGCGGAAGTGACGAACTAAAATCTTTGAATGCTTATATCTTCTAAATGCTAATTTTGTCACTGTTTTGGAGCACACTGCCTTATAGATAACCTTAAGACTAACATATTGATACTAACACCCAAAAAACTTTAATTTTGATTTCATGGGGACTTTAAGTATTCCCTTCCTTTATTAAGTTTAATAAAATCTCTTATTTTTCAAAATGAGTGCTTCTGAAAAGAAAAATCAGTATCAACAATTTGGTGTAGCTGTAATCTGTGGGGGGAAAAACAGGTTAGGCTATATACGGGGATTGACATATAAACTGATTCAGTTAATTGGATCCAGTGAAGTAAACAAATGTCTAGTAGGCCTCCAGAAGTGTCATTTATTAGTGCCCTCCAAAGCCCACACTGGTTATGCAACTATTGGCACATTAAATCTGTCTGGAATTCTGCACTATGTCCAATAGGGTAAAATTAGGTAAACTTTAACAGACAATTGCATACAGTATACAGTTGTATACAGTAGGCTAAATATACAGTGGAATCTATTATTGACAAATGCAGTGGTATTTCTCACTTCATAACGATGTGACGTCAAATAGCCTGTATGGCAGCAGTAGACAATCTGTCCTGTGCATTTAGGTCTGCAGCTCTGGAAGCCTGGTCTAGGTTTAGGAATTAAAGACTTTGATCCAGAAAAAAATTTATTAAACCGAATAGTGTTTAGTGAATAGTGAATAGTTGGCCCCAATTTAATCTCAAATGTAAGTTTTATATAATTTTTATTTACATTTTTTTTTTTTTTTGTGGCTACAAAACATGTCCACAGTTCAAGTGGACTGTTTTATAATGATTCAAGACAATTATCAATCAGGCTGTAAAACAATACCCTATCAAAGGCAGTTTGTTTTACAGTAACTAATAACCACCATATCAAAGTTGTTCATCTATGCATGTTTCATAAAAAACATTTACACAGGGCGTTTAAGTTTGTAAAAGGTAATGAATTTAGAAATGCTGAAGAGTGCTACAATTTGATAAATTGTAGGGAGGTTGTAAAAGTTGCAGTTTTGTAACAGTTTGTAACAGGAAGGAAATTATATGAGAAATATGTTTTCACATATTTCTCAGAAAAAAAGAGGAAGAAACAAGTGTGGTCAGTGCACATGCATGCATTTCAGTTTAGCTGATATTAAGGAATTTAAAGAACTTTCACAATATTTGCATTTTTTTTTTTTTTTGAGCATGACAAAGACTTTCTCTCTTTCTCTCTATGTATATTTAAAAACAGTTTTATATAATAAATTGTATTACTGAAATAACGCATATTTAAGGCAAAATTCTATATTTATATATTTGCGCACCCTGTTCCTTTTTCAGAGTTCATCCTTGATAAACATACTTTTTAGTTCGCTCACTCATAAAACACACAATCAAAGTTAAAGTTTAACTCATTACATCTGCTTTGACAAATCCTTATCAGTTGTGGTTCAGTGTTATCACACCATGAGGAAAATAATACAGTATGTGACCTTATACAAAAGAGAAAATCAGAACCAGTAGGTAGAATGAGAAAGAAATAAACTCTTTATTTTGAGCAAATGAAATTCGTGTTATTGAAGTTTGCATAAATAATAAATAACAGAACAGTATTGTTACATCACATTCTTTGAAAAAGATAATGAACAATATAGTTAAGAAATAACAGCCATGTAAATTTGTTTACCAAAACTAACGGTTTATGACCAGAACAAAATGCTGCTCCTCATGTTTTTCCCTGAGTGACACTGTGCTTTTTTTTTTTTGGAAAACTCATTTATAAATAAGATCAGAATGAACTGTTACATTGAAAAATAAAACATTTAAAGGAAGAGTGTGAATTTAAAAATGGACTGCTCAGATGAGATCCTTTTCTACACATTATCAGACAACAGGCCCTGTGAACATTTGTGACAGTTTCTGGAACATTATACAGTGTGAAACACAAGTTATAATTAAAAGGTTCTGGTGGGGCATATGGTGCAAACAGTGTACTTTTAAGTGATGATAAAATGTTTCAGCAATATGCAATAAGATATGCTGTGGAAATAAAGGAATGTTTCTAACAAAGGCTGTAATACATTTATGTTAACCATCTAGAAATTACGTATAGGGACGAAAACATACATGACCACCATCCTCGAGGTGACAGTAGAAGTTGCAAGTCTCTGTGTAAAAATATAAAGGATTTATATGACAGAAAAACACATTTGAGATAGAAAAATCAACACTTTACTTTGGGTTTATAATTCAGTTTTCAATAAATACAATAATATGGTTTCATTTGAATCAGCAGACTTTTGTTGGATTTGGATATATAATATTTACTCAAATTTTTCACAGAATATTAAAACAAAATCTCAAAATGTCATTTCTGAGTTGGGGAGGGTTGCAAAAAATAGCATATGTATAAGGTAACATTTGGCAACTGTGAAAACTCTTGTTTTTTTGTATTTGTTAATTTTTTTTTTTCATTTCAATGTCATAACAATAAATAAATGCATATACAAAATTTAAAACGATATTGATGTTTTCTCTGGGTGATATGTTGTAATAACAGTGCTTTTTGTACTTAACATTATTTTACACAATAGAGAGATATCAGATACCACAAATTGTATCAGATAAATGTTAGCAAACTGTATACAAATTCGAGATTAATTGAGCAACAGAAGTTAAAGCAAAAGGTGTTACAACCCTCCTCTATCTCCCCTATCTTGAAAACAGAAAAATTACACAGCCTAACAAGCCATCTTGAATTCAAAACCATAATATAAGATTTACATTTCACTTAACAACATCCAGTGAAATAAAGCTAAATTAAATCAATAACACAAAGTGTCAAATGTGCAATATGCAGTAGATGTCAGTGTCTTCACTTCCTCACCTGCGCACAGGAGGAGGGTTTGATACCTGAACGGAGACGTTACACAAGCATGTAATAAAATAAACCAACCAAATGACTTCCTTACTGTTTTACCGCAGACTTTAGACCAGGTTTTTGTTGGTCAATGGTGCAGTCGATTTCAGTTGCCTGAAAATAGCAATGCACCAGTAATGCACCTGAACACACCTCGTTTTCAGACCAGCACGCCCATGGGCAATATGCAGTAGATGTCAGTGTCTTCACTTCCTCACCTGCGCACAGGAGGAGGGTTTGATACCTGAATAGAGAAGTTACATAAGCATGTATTGAACAAAATCAACCAAATGGCTGCCTTGTTGTTTTACATTTGTTTTAAAGCTACAGGACAGAATAAATGGCTTTTAAAGGGGATGGGAGATGAGACTTTGATTGGTTTATTGCACGTTACGCCCAAAAAACACCCATTACTCATTAAGAGAGTAGGGACAACCCGTTTAGACCATGTGCCCGGGCGCGCCGACCATTTTCCCGTCGTTAAACTAGCAAACGTGGATTCGGACACGCCTTGAGTGCACCTGCACCATGCGCTTTAGACCATGCGCTTAGATCATTAAAATATGGCCCAAGATGTTTTGTG
>NW_015654513.1:154931-161228 GCF_001515625.1 Sinocyclocheilus rhinocerous
TGGCTTTTAAAGGGGATGGGAGATGAGACTCTGATTGGTTTATTGCACGTTACGCCCAAAAAACACCCATTACTCATTAAGAGAGTAGGGACAACCCGTTTAGACCATGTGCCCGGGCGCGCCGACCATTTTCCCGTCGTTAAACTGGCAACAGTGGATTCTGACACGCCCTAAGTGCACCTGCGCTGTGCGCTTTAGACCATGCGCTTAGATCGTTAAAATAGGGCCCTTCGTGTTCTACAATGGGATGTGCTGCATGTAATATATGCTAACCTGACTTCCATATGGAGGTGGAGGAGCCCTTGACTTCTCTCCATGTTTTACTTCTGCATATTCTGTACTAGGTTCACTCATATTCCCCAGAATCACTCTCTCTCCACCGGCCTTCTGGAAATGGCTGATGTCTGCATAGTTTAAGTCCTACAAACATTCATTTGTTTTTGTTAAATTATAAACACAATGGGGCCCTATTTTAATGATCTAAGCGCAAGGTCTAAAGCGCATGGCGCAGGTGCACTTAGCTAGTTTAACGACGGGAAAAATGGTCGGCGCGCCCGGCGCATGGCCTAAAAGGGTTGTCTCTATTCTCTTAATGAGTAATGGGTGTGTTTTGGGCATAACGTGCAATAAACCAATCAGAGTCTCATCTCCCATTCCCTTTAAGAGCCAGTTGCACTCGCGCCATGGCGAATTTGCTATTTACACGGCAGAATTTGCAAGCGCAAAGACAGAACGCATCTCCAGAGAGGTGCAATCCTTTAATTTTTAATATTTGGCTTGTTTGTGTGCTGCTGTGCGTCCCTGTGTGTAATAAGCAGAGTGTACGTGCGCTGTGGACCCGCCTATACTAACGCGCTCTTTAAATAACAAAAAAACTACTGCGCCATTGACTTTAGACCAGGTTTTTGTTGGTCAATGGTGCAGTCGATTTCAGTTGCCTGAAAATAGCAATGCACCAGTAATGCACCTGAACACACCTCGTTTTCAGACCAGCACGCCCATGGGCACACAAATGAGCGCAAATGCATTTGCTATTTAAACAACGTGTCGCAGGATGTGAAAATGACAACTGCGTCGGGCTGAAACTAGCAAAAAACACTTGTGTTGGGCCTGGTGCCGCATTGCGCGGGGTGTATGATAGGGCCCAATGTCACAATGTACTTAAAGTGATGTGAAAATGTATTTGCCCCCATCCTGAGTTCTTCTGTTTTTGTATATATTTCATGCTAAATGGTTTTAGATTTTAAAATTGAACAAAATAAGTAAGTAAACATACATTATTTATTTTTTTGTTTGAAGAAGAAAAAAAAAGTTATCCAAAAAATGACTGCCCCCTTAAACTTAAAATCTGGTTGCACCACCTGCAACAACAACTGCAACCAAATGCTACCAATCCTACACATCATTGTGGTGGAATTTTGGCCCACTCTTCTTTGCAGAACTGCGTTAGTTCAGCCATTTTGTTGGGTTTTCGAGCATGAACTATCTGTTTAAGGCATTTGGGTTCAAGTCAGGACTAGGCCACTCCAAAACTTCAATTTTCCTTTTTTTAGCCATTCAGAGGTGGACTTACTTCTATGCTATAAATCATTGTCTCATTGTCAATTTTTTTTACTCACATTTTCTAAGTTTTTGTTAAATAGACAATCAGACCACAAATGCCTGCAACTGCCACTAAAACCCCAATGACAATTCCAGCTATCGCCCCTGATGTCAGCCCTGCTCCCCCTCCACCTCCACCTACTATGACAGACACAGGAAACAACAGACCGACTGTTACGTTTGCTACTGTGTTGGAGTGCGGAGCGAGGAACGAGGAGACGTGGAGTACATCAACAAGGAGATTTTAATGAAATCAAGGGAACCAGGAAAACACACGTAGCTGAGGAGGTAGACATCAACAATACCAGACGAAGAACTAAGAACTGGGAACACTTTAAATACACAAGACATGATGAGAACATTGATATTGATATACACTGATATTCTCCACTGTCTGATCTCTGCACTGGACTGATGGACACTGATCTGTTATCAGATGAGAAGATGATGCTGTTGCTAGGAGACAGAGGACTGTTATCTTTCATCCACTGCACAGAGGAGATGCTGCCAGTTCCCTCAGAGCTGATGTTAGCAGATGATTCTCCCTCTATTAATGATTCTTCTGGACCAGTAGGCCTGACATTAGATATTCTTTCTGTGTGTGTGTGTGTGTGTGTGTGTGTGTGTGTGAGACAAAACAAAGACACTGAATCTGAAAATGAATCTTTCACATTTAGTAAATACTGAATTTAATTCCACTTGTAAAAACAGCAAGAATTTTTTGTTACATTAAAAAATAACCATTATTATACTTATTTAACAACTTAGCAACTAAGTTTATAAAAACACAGCATGCTTCAGAATTCACATTTGAGGTCTGACTACACAGTCAGGAGAGGCAGGTGGTACAGAAGGTCCATCAACAATTGAATACATTTTTATTTATGTTTGAATATGTGCACCTCATAGAAATTTACATTTACATTTAGTCATTTAGCAGACGCTTTTATCCAAAGCGACTTACAAGTTGTTCCAAAACCCCACTGAACTGTATCAATTGATGTGGAGGGCGGGTTATCAGGAGCGAGCACTACACTTCCTCCTACTGCTCCATTAGCCGGTTCAGAAAACTGCAGATCTTCCCCTAAATACTGGCCTATGTCAAAGAAAGAAATAAAGACAAAAAGAGGAATACTTACATTTTTCTGCCATAAATATTGAACTTACTGTGGTTCATTTTTTTAGTTTTGTAGTTGAAGTTCTAGTTGGCAGACATACATTTTTCTGCAATTACATAATTAAAATAGGCCCAACTAACTTATTTTATACAGAAACTAAATACCACACCAAAACACCCTAAACAATGTTTTTGAATTTCTAAAAAGGCTCACCAAAACACGACAACATCCACAGTGTCCAGTAAAAACCATGAGAAACCATGATCGAGCTCTGATCTGTCAGGAGCTGCTGCTTAAATCATCTGAACTATTTAAACGACTATAAAATGCAGAGAGCTCACTGCGCCACCTAGCGCTCGATAATAACACAAGTCCAATAGTAATTAACCAGATTTATTCAAGTTGGAATAAATCAAGTTGGAAATAATAAAATATAACTGACTCGATGGAAATATAACATTATAGGCTTAATTAGTTAGAGTTAGTTATGTTTTTCAACACAGTACACTTCTTTTAGTTGAACAACCTCAAAAAGACTTTACAAACAAAATATTGGGCTAATATTGATATTAACTTCTACTGGAGTCACCAGACGTGAGCAAAATCAAACAGTGTACAAGCCGGCATTTGACACAATTGTAACAAATGACGAAAACACACAAATACACACACAAATCACTGGTATTACTATATTTGTGGAGACACTTGGTCCTCATAATGTAGAGAATGTACACACACACACACACACACACACACCCTCTTTCACAAGTTCGCCTGCCCATTCAGTCCTGCTAGATAGGCCTAATTGTAAACGCACTTGGCTTGCTGTCCTTGAAGGAGCAATAAACATATGCTATACATACAGTAGCAGACCTACAGTACATTGACTACAATATTTAAATTTTTTCCTTGGTCATTCCATTATTGCAAACCAGGGGCGGACTGGGGCTAAAAAGTGGCCCTGAACTTTTTGAACAGAGCGGCCCACCACACCATAAACCCACCAGCTCATTAGAGCCATTTTTAACACCACATACAGGTGCATCTCAATAAATTAGAATGTCGTGGAAAAGTTCATTTATTTCAGTAATTCAACTCAAATTGTCAAATATAACACAATACAGAAATAAAAATGCTTTTTAAAATTATTATCATTAACATTAATGAATGACCATCATCTTTACATTATAATTTGTCTTTCCTGGTGTATATGGCAATTTGTAAATACTATTTTTACACATCTCTTTTACATAGAGGGACAGTTTAATATCACTAAAGTTAAATGTCTAATATCAGTTCATATAACAATGCTCTGCTCTAGAAGACTTGGAATGTAGTGCAGAATGTGTTTTTATTGTGCCTTTCAATTGCTTGACGAGTGTTTATATGATGAAAAAATGTATGATGATGAAAAATACAGTAAAAATTGTGAAAGAAAACAGTTGTGCTGCCCAATATTTTTGTGGAAAATGTGATACATCACCATTCAGTCAGATTTAAAATAATAGGAGTAAGATTTAAAATAATAATACTTTTATTCAACAAGGTTGCATTAAATTGATTTAAGTAACAGTAAAGATATACTTATACATATACAAATTATTTATATATATAAAAATGATGTTCTTTAACTTTGCATTCAACAAATAATCCTGAAAAAGTTAGTGTCAGTTTCCACAAAAATATTAAGAAACAAAAATAGTTTTCAGTATTGATAATAATAAGAACCATTATTAATAACTGAGCATAAATATTAATTGGAATAATTAAGCAACAAATCAGCATAATGGCATGATTTCTGAAGGATCATGTGACACTGAAGACTGGAGTAATGATGCTGAAAATTCAGCTTTGATCACAAAAAAAATTACATTTAGGCCTAAACATTAAACCATTAAAACATTACATTAAAATATCTTTAACATAAAAATAGACCCAATTACGGCACTTTAAAGCGAAAGTCTTCAGATTTACAATATTCTAGAGCAGGGTTCCTCAATAGGCGGCCCGCGGGCCACATCCGGCCTGTGAGAGAAAAAAGTTTGGCCCGCGCTAATTTCAAATAATGTGGCATGAAAATTCAAACGCAGCATCAGAAAGCTACATTAACTTACATCGTGTCTACGCCGGACGCGAGCGGCGCGGCGCGACGTAATAAAATACAAGAACTCATTATAATCAGTGATGCTGTCTTGGATGCGGCGCGACACAAATCCCCGACAGTAAACTGCTGACTCGTTCTATTTATAACGTACCGACACAATGTTCAAATGATTTGCAATGCTTTGCCGCGTCCAGTGTAGATACGACGTGACCGCAAAAACATGGTGAATGTGTAGAAAAGAAAAGTGGACACGGAAAATAGATGATTCAAATGTGAAAGGACTGAACAGTTTTGAGTGAGTGAGTGACTGATATCTTTGTTATGGAATACACGTGTTGGTTCGTTGTGAGTTCACAGTTTTAACGTAAGTTTGCTTTAATTTATTTTCAAGATCTGAGGTAAAATATATATTGTTGCTTTCACTATGGCTATAAAGATAACGCAAAATAATATTCAAACTCACATTAGACACTATTAACATTGAATATGCTTTGTCGCGTCCAGTGTAGATACGATGTGACAGCAAAAACATGGCGAGTGTGTAGAAAAGAAAAGTGGACACGGAAAATAGATGATTCAAATGTGAATGGACTGAACAGTTTTGAGTGAGTGAGTGAGTGAGTGAGTGAGTGATATCTTTGTTATGGAATACACGTGTTGGTTCGCAGTGAGTTCACTGTTTTAACGTACAATTTTGCTTTAATTTATTTTCAAGATCTGAGGTAAAATATCTATTGTTGCTTTCATTCACTATGGAAAGATAACGCAAAATAATATTCAAACTCACATTAGACACTATTAACATTGAATAAAGCACATAATCATTACCTGAGATTATCACTGTCATATTTTGTATGTTGTTCCTTCCGCGACATCGCAGAAAATAAAAACCGTTCTTAAAATAGAATCCCATACTTGTCACGTGTCGCTGTCGCGGGTGGTTAGGACAAAAACTACAAGGAAAAGATACTTTTTATCGCGTCGTGTCTGGTTAGGACACACGGTGTTACAGTTTGATCCCAAAAAAATCTAAGCATAAAAATATGAATACTGACAAATCTAATAATTGAATCTGCAAATTGGGAAAGTGGAGAGAAGAGATCCAGTCTGGGAAAGAGCTGGAACAGTTGATTTGCATGGCAGACATGGAGATCCAGATTTTTTGTTTGTTCATTTGTTTTTAATATTCAACAGGCAAAGTTCTTCTGTATCTAAATGCAAAAATGTTCATAATTGTTTAAATAAAACAGACTACTGGAGAAAAAATCTGAATATTCATCTTGAGACCATCTTGTGATTATTTTAACAAAAGCAACAATAATATAATAATTGTAATAATAATAACTATTATATATATATGTATATACAGTATATATGTGTGTATATATATGTATGTTATACAGTCGGTTGCATTCCTGACCTGCGGGTGTCGCTGTTGGACAGTGTTATTCCTGCTTCCTGTTTGCAGTGCTG
>NW_015654513.1:161374-176560 GCF_001515625.1 Sinocyclocheilus rhinocerous
GGAGAGAAGAGATCCAGTCTGGGAATGAGCAGGAACAGTTGATTTGCATGGCAGACATGGAGATCCAGATTTTTTGTTTGTTCATTTGTTTTTAATATTCAACAGGCAAAGTTCTTCTGTATCTAAATGCAAAAATGTTCATAATTGTTTAAATAAAACAGACTACTGGGGGGGAAATCTGAATATTCATCTTGTGACAATCTTGTGATTATTTTAACAAAAGCAACAATAATATAATAATTGTAATAATAATAATAACAACAATTATATATAGGTCAGTGGCCCTTGGCTTGGTATTGTTGGCAGAACTCGGCCCTCGGCGAAAACTAATTGAGGAACCCTGTTCTAGAGCAAATTTGAGAACTATATTTTTACAGTTTTTTAAAAACATTTTCTTAGACACGTGAAATTACAGAAGAAATATAACAATATACAAACATTAACTGTCTTATCTTATGTCTGATAAAAACGGCTACATTAATGTTTATAGCTACATTGTGGCAAATAATGTAAGTGGCATTAAAATCTGAGAAATTCGAAAAGGCCAGTAGTAGCCTATAGTTTGCATCCCTGAAAATTAATGTCTGTAATTTAACATTTTTTTTCTTTGTAAACAGTTTGTAAATATTGCTGAATTGTCTCATCATGTTTAGCTGTTTACATCTTACCTCAGGGCGCATTCAAATGCCGCTCAGATCAGCTTCTGTGAACAGTAAATCCCGCCTTCTTCGATTTGATTGGCTAAAACATTTTGACTTTTGAGTCGCTGCACTGAGCAAGAGCACACTGAATTAATTAGAATGTTTGACTCAAGTCAAGTGGGCCGTGCGGGTCATTCGTCTGGACCGATGGAGGGATATAGGCTACGTACATTTAATTCATTCTTTATATTTACGCAATAGCCAGGTATCGTTATTTGTCAGAACACCGGCCCACATTCCCACGAAAACTCCCAGTGCTCCAGATGGCCAGTCCGCCACTGGGCTCGGCTGGCCGCCGCCTTCGCTGTCTGTATTGGAGGATGAGTGTGGAGGGGGCGGGGCCAGGCGAGGCAGAGGCAAGTATAGGTCTCTGCAGGAAAGTAATGGGAGTTACCAGATCGGGGCGTTTTTAGACCATGTTTCCTGATTGGCTGACGTCATAGTGACGGTACGGTAGGTTTAGGGGTGGGGGTAGGTAAGGGGGGTCACTTCAAGGAGCGGAAGGCCTGCGATCGGACGCCGAGGTTGGTTTGTTTCTTCTCAATAGGTGAGTAACACCGTGTCTGCGCCGCAAAAGCTGTCTGTCTAGTACACTGGACGCGACAAAGCGACCGTTGAAAATCATTTGAAATTTGTGTCAATACGTCATAAATAGAACGCAGCAGCAGTTTTCTGTCTGGGATTTGTCGTGTCGTGGCGCGCCGCATCCAGTGTAGACCATGGATATGTATATATATATCTATGGTGTAGACAGCATCACTGATTATGAGTTCTATAGTATTTTGTCGAGCGCGCCACTTGCGTCCGGTGTAGACACAGTGTAACATTGGTTTTGCTTTGTTTCACAGAACTAATCATTGCCTGGGTCGGTCGCGTATGTGTGGGGCGGAGCTATCAAAATAGGGGTAGGGGCGTGTTTGTTTTGGGGGGGATCATTTTGATTGCATGATTGAGAAACACCCTGCATTGTGAAAACACCCACAAATTCAGAAACGCCCACTTTTGCTCTGCAGAGACCTCAATCTCGGCAGAGGGGCCGAGGAGGGGGGGATACGTGTGCAGGACGTTGTGCGGAGACTCTGGATACGCCGGCACTCCTGGCAAATGCGCACGTGAGTGCAGCCCCGCGGCAGAGGCACTGTGGGGGTGCTGTTGGCACCTAATGGGTCCTCCAGGAGTCGCTGGGGGCCGGGGCCCATGTCTGAGGGGCCTCCTCCTGGCCCTGAACTTCCTGACAGTGGTCCGGTACCGCTGTAGAGCTTTCCGTTGCTAAGGCATTTCGGACAAGGCGCAGGGGCCGCAGAAGTATACATGACAGATTTATATGTGTGTGAGTAAAATGAAAGTCACTTAAAGGTGGGGTAAGCGATTTTTCAAAAACGCTTTAGAAAACTGATTCGGGCCGAATAGCAAAACAAACTTGTAGCCAATCAGCAGTAAGGGGCGTGTCTACTCATGATGTGGAAGCGCGCCACTTGCGTCCGGTGTAGACACAGTGTAACATTGGTTTTGCTTTGTTTCACAGAACTAATCATTGCCTGGGTTGCGTACGTATATGTGGGGCGGAGCTATCAAAATAGGGGCGAGACCCTTTTGGGGTAGGGGCGTGTTTGTTTTGGTGATTTCAAATGTCTACATTGGCTACCAGAAATCGCTTACCCCACCTTTAACTACTGGAAAGGTTTTTTTTTTAAATCTTTTTCATATAACTTTTTCTTTTTCTATGCTGTGTTTAACTGTATTAATAGAATCTTTGTAATGGTCAGGAATTGATGAAGCATAGTTGTTAATGATGAGTTAATATTAACTGTGTACATCAGGTTTAATAATGTTGACATTACATTTTATTACAACTGTATTTTCAATGCTGTTTAAACAATGTAGAATTAAGAATACACTGCAGTATAGCATTGATTAAGTGACATTACTATAGCTTTTTTTGTTAAAATTTGAGCCTTGTTTCAACATTAAATGAGGGTGCCAAAAAATACTGAACCAACATCACATTTTATCACTGATTCAACAACAGTCTTGTAAATCAACATGTAACATTGTAGCATTGATTGTAGCAACGGTGTAATATTGATTGAATGACTTAATTGATTTTTTTTGTTGAAATTTCACCCTTAAATGAAGGTGCAAAAGTGGCACTGAAACAACATGGTCTTGAGACATTAATTCCATTCCATTTTTTGTTGATTTAGCATTTGGTTACTTGCTATCTGGGATATCTTCCGCCTCCGCCTCCACCTACTATGGTAAACATACAAGAACAGTAACAGACATTTAAAGAAACACAACATTTCTAAAACAAAATAAGAGCAGAAGCTACAATAGAGGTGTATAGAACAGTAGAGAGTTATTTATGTATTTACTTATTTATTTATTTATTGTATATTTTGAAAATAGAGTTGTAGATGTAAGTTAAAGCACTAGTTATCAAAACTTAACTCATTTCAGGTTAGTTTTAGCTGCTACAGCACTTACCTTTAACTAGTAAAGCGTGTTTTTGTGAGGCGCTTCTCTTTGTGACACTATTCCAGGCTGTGCATTCATAATCTCCACTGTGTGTGAAGTCAGTCTGATCTATGGTGAATGTGTCTGTGGTCACATCAGTGTCTCTTCCATTAAACTTCCAGCTGAATGAAGCAGAAGGTTCAGAATTTGCAGAACAAGAGAGTGTCACACGAACCCCTAAATCCACCACAACCTGACCCTTAATAGAAACATCTTCTGGTCCATCTAGAACACAGACAAGAGACTCACTGTTAGAGGAACAAACGGAGCACTGAAGAATGTCTGTTTTTCATCATGAGCTCAAATCGTCTTGATGTTTGAATGTTTAACACTCACAGTTGATGATCAGACAGAGTTTTGCCGTCTCAGAGCTGACAGGGTTTCTATATGTACACTGATATTCTCCTCTGTCTGATCTCTGCACTGGACTGATGGACACTGATCTGTTATCAGATGAGAAGATGATGCTGTTGCTAGGAGACAGAGGACTGTTATCTTTCATCCACTGCACAGAGGAGATGCTGCCAGTTCCCTCAGAGCTGATGTTAGCAGATGATTCTCCCTCTATTAATGATTCTTCTGGACCAATAAGCCTGACATTAGTTATAATTTCTGTGTAAGTGAGAGACAAAGAACAAAATGAATCTTTCACATTTAGTGAGCACTGAATTTAGTTAGGACCCAAATCCCAGTTGTGAGAAGAAAGGAAAAAAACAGATCTTGAGCTTCTGCTTGTGAAAAAAATAGATAAGAAAGATTTTAAAATCACACTTGAGGTATGCGTGTCAGGAATGTATTGTGGACTTGCCCACTGGGACCAGAGACAATTAGCGGCCCAGAGGGCAACATAATCCATAATCATGTAGGCGCATCAACAATGAAATAAATGTTGTTGTTTTTTTTACAATTAACACAATAGCAATTATATATTTATTTCAGTCTCCATTTAAATCTTCAGTTCTAAGATGTAATAATATTTTCATGGATTTTCATAGTTGGTAAAAGCTTGAAAGTGTGGGACAAGGGCAAAACAATAAAAAAAAAGTGATATCCAACACTAACAGGAATTTGAAACTGTTTCTTTTATATCTATTATAATGTCTTTTTTTCACGCATCCATGATTATATGCTATAAAGGTATGTTGCTTTTTAAATAATTTTTTTTCACATACTTATTAAATACCCACTTTATATCACCTATTAGGCCTGTATACTATGTGGTCAGTACTAAACCAATTTTTAGCAACACACTCACCGAACACTTGTAGTGAAGTTTCTCCGCTAAATTGATGCCCAGCACTAGTTACTACAGTCAGTCTGTATATTCCAGAATCCTCCAGTCTCAGGTTCTGGAGCTCCAGAGCGAGAGTGTTTTTGTCAAAACTGACTCTGTCTCTGTATGCTGAGGCTATTATAGTTGAATCAGAAAGTGCTGTCAATATAATATTTGTTCCAAAATGCCATTGAATTGTATCAATTGATGTGGAGGGCGGGTTATCAGGAGCGAGCACCACACTTCCTCCTACTGCTCCATTAGCCGGCTCAGAAAACTGCAGATCTTCACCTAAAAATTGTCACACACACAAAAAAAAAAAAGAATGAAAACTGACCGGTTGCAGTAAATTGGATACTTACATAGTTTTTCTGCCATTAAATAATTAACTACTCCACCTACTTTATTTCATTTTGTTTAGTGGTAGTAACAACAACAATGTGCATATGCAGTAAAAGCCAGACATACATTTTTCTTCCCTTACAAAATAAAATCTGACACTTGTTTTTCTGTAGTTTAAATAAATAAATTCATTCATTTATTAATCTATTTGCTATAACTAGTGTAGCTATTTTATACATAAAGTCAATTAATTCAAATAATAAATTTCAAATAAAGTCAAATAATATTTCTTTAATAATGAATTATTTTACAACCGCTTTCTATAACTAAACTCACACCCCTAAATTTTCAGGACTCACAACAGCATTTTCGCAGAATCCTTGAACTGTGTCAGTGGAACCAAGACTTTTCTGTAACGTCATACAGCACAAGGACACTTTGCTGAACACAGGTTTGGTAATTTACAAAGGCATAGAAATAATCTGTGTGTCATCTGAAAGTTTTAGATCAAGTCACTGCCTTCCACCGGAGCTGTTTCTGTGAGTTTTGTGCTCGGCATGTGACTCAAATACTCTGCTGCTGCTGACTGTTAATTTGACGGATGAATTTGCGCTATGACTTTTGTCATTTCAAACGCGATAAGAGTTTATATTTTTATTTACGTAGCCATTGCCGATATTATTTTAGTCGCTGTCACTATGGTTACACTTGATAGATCCTATTACAACTCATATAGACTGAATATTTCACCACTGGCCTTGTTTAAAAACAAACAAACAAGCAATCTATCTTGTTAAAAAAATCTGTTAAAAAATCTATCGAGAGTGACATTCTCCAAAAGCAGGATTTTACTGACGTTATCAAGGACTTTTCAGCTAGAAAGACAAAGACGAAAAGTTTCTAAAGTTATGTAATTTTAATTATTTCATATAAAAACAAATTTTCTATTTATTGACTAATGGCCTAGTGACTTGTATTCGGGATAAAGGGCTGACAGAAATACTGTAACCCAGGGGCTTCTGGTTATCTAAAGGTGCCCCTGGTGAAGACATTTTGGACCTAATAAATATAGTCAAACTTGTATGCAGGAACATGTAGCCTACACGAGTTTGTTTCACTATATTGGTACGGACTTCTTATAGTTTTCAATTGTTTTTAAATCTAGGTTAATCAAATTTTTATGTCCTAGCTTAACACTAACAGACACTTGTGCCTATCAATCGATTTAAATATAAACTAGATTTAGCAGATTTTTTTAGCTGATTTAGCATTTTTTCATAATAAGGGCACATAAAATGTCATCACAAGGGGGTTGATATTTCACTAGCTTATTTTAGTACATTAGTCTCCACAAAAGCCAAGCCTGTACAGAGCCTATGTTTTTATTTACACTTTACATAAAGGTTCCCTTTGTTAAGGGTTTATAAAGGTGTTTATAAATGACTAATAAATCATTTACAAATGCATTATAAATCGTTGATAAACAGTTGTAACTACATGAATAAAAAGGGTGATTTTAACGCAATACCTGCCAAATAGTGAGCCATTTTTTAACTCACGTGTTATAAATGCTTAATAAATATATTTGTTCATACTTATTTCACTCAAAACCAGATTCCTGATTTGTTTCATGATGCACCAGAAACATCATTATAGCGAAATTGAAGAAGGGTGTTGTATTTGTGGTTTTCTCATTTATATTTCATGACTCATGTCATTCTTTTAACTATGTTGCTTACCATAAGCTACTCTGTATCTTACCCATGATACTCTGCAAATGTTCATGATGTCTCTCTACAGCCAGTGTTGGGGAGTAACTAGTTACATGTAACGGCGTTACGTAATTAAAGTTACTGTAATCAGTTACAGTTACTCAGAAAAAATGTGTAATTAAATTACAGTTAGCCTACTTATGACAATTTTAACGATTACAAAGGGGATTACATTTGAATATTTACACACATCCACATACAGATTTAATTGATTTCTTTCCCAAATTGCACTGACTACTCTGAGACATACGGCCCTACAATTTCCGCGATGCGGAAAACACAGACTGGTTCGTAGAATCCAGTCATAAAAACGGAAGTCCTATAGCCTAACGCGGACGGAATATGCCACATCTTGGACGAATAAATCAAAAGTAGGTCAGTACACTTGAATCAATTCAGGAGTTTAGTACACAGAATAGGACACATGCTTGTTAGATAACCGTACTTGAGTTGATGTATATGCTTTTATTTATTATTATTTTTTAATTAACTATTTTTTTTCCAAACCATTGTTAGATGCAGTGTTGCAAAAGTGATGCAAAGATTTGGTTTCAAAAACAGTATCAGTAAACTATTTCTTATGATTTTAAATCTGCATTGAACTTCAGATCAATCTCAACGTAAAAGGTGGTACTAAAGTCTGATTTTGTGGTGGATTTGTTCAAATTTGATCATCTTAATTCAAGTGATGAAGAATTTTGAAAGTCTGACAGTAATCAGTGTCAAGCACTACTGTAAGGTTAACCCTGCATGTTATAAATGTTTGAAAATGATTAACAGTTGCAAATAAACATTCATTAGAAATTTGAAACCAAGTAATCAAAAAGTAATCAAAAGTAATCAGTTACATTACTTTAATAAAGTAATTGAAAAAGTTACACTACTATTACATTTTAAATATGGTAACTTGTAATCTATAACCTATTACATTTCCAAATTAACCTTCCCAACACTGAAAACTGAAAACTAAAAACTGATTAGTTTTATATATTAGTTGGGAAACTTATTGTAATAACAATGTTAATAACCTGTGAAAGTGAACCTTAATGTAAAGTGAACATTCCTGCGAATATGTGAGTTAATAGTCATTTATGAACTCCTTTATAAACCCTTTACAAAGGGAACCTTAATGTAAAGTGCTACAATGTTTTTAATTGGGATCCATGGCATGTCCATTAAGTCTGGTGGTGAGGGAGCAGACCCATAAACATAGCCTAAGTTATTTTGTGTTTACAAAGAAACTCCATTTCTTACTAAATAATATTTATTTGTGTTTTGCCATCTAATCAACTGGGGAAAAAAAGATAAATCCAAGTAAAATGTAGCAGAGAGGATAGACAACATAAAGATAAATAAAATGTTGTTTTCTTTTTCACTATAGCATACACAATTTATATTAAACCCTATAATAATGGGTGTTTACCCCGTGTACTTACGAAATACCCATTTTATGTCATCATCTCGGTCTATTATATAACCTATGGTAAATGTGCTAAAGCACACTCACCTAACACTTGTAGTGAAGTTTCTCCGCTAAGTTGATGTCCAGCACTAGTTAATACAGTCAGACTGTATATTCCAGAATCATCCAGTCTCAGGTTCTGGAGCTCCAGAGTGAGAGTGTTTCTGTCAAAACTGACTCTGTCTGTATGCTGAGGCTATTATAGTTGAATCAGACTGTGCTGACAATATAATAGTTCTTCCAAAGTGCCACTGTATTAAAGGGGTCATATGATGCTGCTAAAAAGAACATTATTTTGTGTATTTGGTGTAATGAAATGTGTTTATGCGGTTTAAAGTTAAAAAAACACATTATTTTCCACATACTGTACATTATTGTTTCTCCTCTATGCCCCGCCTTTTTGAAACGCGTCGATTTTTACAAAACGGCTAACTCTTAACTTTTATAAAGAATATCTCTTTGGATTTGAGACTTTAGTCTTTGCAACTTTACAGATCTTCATCTTCTTTATGCACCAAGAGCTTGTAACACTCTAAAGAGAAAGGAAAAAATGAAATCGCATCATATGACCCCTTTAAATCAATTGAAGAGGGCGGGTTATCAGGGGCGAGCACCACACTTCCTCCTACTGCTCCATTAGCCGGCTCAGGAAAATGCAGATCTTCAGCAAAATATTGTCCTATGTCAATAAATCAATTAATCAATCAATCAATAAGTGAAGAAAACGAATCGAAATACAAATCAAACATTTGTTTTTTTTTCCTGCAGTTACTCCAATTATAAACAACAATTGCAGTAAAAGCCAGACATGTCCTTTCTGCACTTAAAATATCTGACATTAACAATTAACAACAACCTTTGTAGTTTTTTATATAGAAACAGCACACAAGATTATTTTCTTTTTTTTCTAAAGGCTCAACCAAAACACGACAGCATCCACAGCATCCAGTACAAACGATTATAAGCCATCATGATCGAGCTCTCATCTGTCAGGAGCTGCAGCTCAAATCACCTGAACTGTGAAAATGCACTTTCAGGAAATGATAAACAGCAGTTATAAACGGCATTGATCTCAATGCGCCACCTAGCGCTAGATGTTAAAGGAGTAGTTCACATTCAGAATGAAAATTCTGTCACCGTTTACTCACCCCCCACTTGTTCCAAACCTGTATGAGTTTCTTTCTTCTGTTGAACACAAGAGAGATATTTTGAAAAAATGTTGGGATCCGAACAGTTGATGAGCACCATTGACTTCCATAGTAGGGAATAAAAATACTATAGAAGTCAATGGTTCAGATCCCAAAATTTTTCAAAATATCTTCTTCTGTGTCCAACAGAAGAAAGAAACTCATACAGGTTTGGAACAAGTGGGGGGTGAGTAAATGATGACAGAATTTCCATTCTGAAAGTGAACTACTCCTTTAACACGAGTCATGACTTGCCTTTGATTAAGTCAATAATAAATACTTAAATAACTAGTTAAATACAGATATGATTTTGTTGATTTATTACCATTTTTACATGGTGAGGGAACATAAAATAAAAATAAAAAATATTGGTTGTTATTTCACTATTATGTATGCTTGTTATGTTTTCTTTTCATAATGTAAATACATCCTGAATATGCATATACAGTACATAGTCTTTCTGCAAATTCATGTACATTTGAGTGCTATGACTAACTGCTGTGCTGTAGACTGCACTGCATACTGAACATTAAAAAGACACAAGAAGTGTTTTACATTTATCATATCCATGTTGCTCTCTATATGGCTAATCATTTGATGGTTTATAGAATTATGATGCAAGATGCGAGTTTTTGCAATTACTTAGCAATGTCACACCACAATACACAAAACAACTGAAAACAGAACCAGTAACGTCATCTGTCTCTGGAGTTTACATACATTTTTAAGAAAATAACAGCAGTAGCAATCACATTCGTTGGTAAAGAAAATGAACAATATAGTTAAGTAATCAGATCATATAATTTCCATAGAAATATCAGTAATATAAATTTGTTCACCAAAAGTCAGTTTTATGATTAGAAGAACAAAATATCACTTCCTCATTTCTTTTCCCTGAGTGACATGGTGTTCAGGTCTAAAGGTGAATTTAGTCATGAATGTGGCCTTTGTTTTGTATTACCCATTATCACAGTTTTATCTTCTTTTATTTGCCCAGTTCAGGAAAGAAAGAATGAGGATGTGCCTTATGATTTCTGAGAGACTGTATGTGATCAATAGCAGCTAAACGTAAGCCTATAAATATAAAAACACCCTTTGGCTGAAACACATTTGCGATAGAGAACAAAATGAAAAGTTACAGTAAAAATATTGAAAACATTTAGAGTAAAGTGAATGGACTGCTCAGATATTACAGATCATATTTTATACATCAGCAGGACCAGTTGGAATCTGTGGATGTTTGTCTCAGTTTTTGCAATGATTTCAGGAGAAAATCTGCAGAATGTATTAAATAATGGTCCAAGTGTTTTAAACAGAGCTAAGTGTAATTCACAGCATAATTACGCCAAAATATTGAATAAATTAACATGGATAGGGTGTTAAATCTGCTTTCTACTGACTCTGTGTGCTCTGATCCCATGTGGACCTGCACATAAATATGTTATTACCAGATCTGTAGATAAAGCACAGAAATATCACAAAATATGTGTGAAAAGTGCAATATGCAGGAATATGCAGATTTCAGTGTTTCGGTGTCTTCACTCCGTCACCTGTGCACAGGAGGAGGGTTTGATGCCTAAATGGAAACGTTACACAAAGATGTATTAAACAAAACCAACCAAATGACTTTCTGTTTGTTTTACTGCAAAACTACAAAACAGAATAAATAGCACTTATTTTGTGATGCAGCCAAAACACACATATGATGCTCTACAGTGGGATGAACTGGATTTAATATTATGAAACTGCTCACCTGAGGAGGAGTAGGAGCCCTCTGCCTGTTTGAAAATCCATTTTTTACATTTTCATAGAGATTCACATACAGACTAGATTCACTCGTATTCCCTGAAATTGATCCCTCTCCATTTGTCTTCTGGAAATCATTTATTTCTTCATAGTCCTACAAGTAGTAATTTGTTTTTTATTAAATTACAGAGTCAGACACGATGATCACTTGAGTTGAAAGTAATATTTAAATGGTAAAACAAAAAATGATTTATCTATGGCAATGGCTCTAAATATCTTAATGATTGGATATCTGTCAATATCCATAGCTCAAATTCAATCTTTAAACTTCAAAGCATGTCTTTGTGCAGTATGTTGAAGATTAAAGTCTAAAAGTCATAAACTCTTTAATTACCTCTATGAGACAAAAGATCAAGACTTTACTGTTAAAAGGGTCATTTGACATCAGATTTACAGTTTTAGATCAGTTATCCAGAGAAACAAAAGGTAACAAAAACTGAATCTCTTTTGTGCTGCTGTTTAAGGAAAGAAACACTCAGTTTTAAAATCTATGGATGGCCATGATCATGATCAGTCTTGTTTTAACTGGTGATGTCAGTTGTGTTGTTCAATCAGATCTTATTCATGTAATTATAAATAAATAGTAAACATACCTCCACTTGCTGGTATCATATGTCGTTGGTTTAGTTCTGGACTGTAGTGTAAAGATAGATATTGTGTTACAACTAAATGTCACAAATAGGCAGTCATAGTTTCCACTGAGATTATGGTAATTTTGTTATTAATGTATGTATGAAATATCACAAACATATTTTACACATTTTAAGCAAAAGTCATCATAACCTGACACAATTCAGAAACTTTGATTTGCAGCAGTCTCATGTATGAAAAAGATTTTCATCATTCAGGACTAAAAGGTCACATGGATCATGACAAAGACCTGTTGGACCCTGATAAAAGCTGTGACTCTTACTCTCACTTATTGATGGATATTGATGTTAAATCTGTGAGGATTCAGATTACGCACATCTTAGTTTTGGTTAAATAGACAATCACTGCCACTAAAACCCCAATGACAATCCCAGCTATCGCCCCTGATGTCAGCCCTCCTCCTCCACCTACTATGACAAAGACACAGGAAACAACAGTATATTACAGTACATTGTTTTAGTAAATTAAGTTGAAAGCATGAAGTATCAAAAGTTGAGAACTCATTTCATGTTAGTTTTAACTATTCTTACCTTTAACTAGTAAAGCGTGTTTTTGTGAGGCGCTTCTCTTTGTGACATTATTCCTGGCTGTGCATTAGTGATGCGCGGATGAGCTAAAACGTCACCCGAATCCGCAGCTTCAAATAAATTATCCACCCGCCAACCGCCCGCACCTGTATTTTTGTCTGATTTAGATAACCGCACCCGATCATCACATTGGGGTTCGTACGGTCATGAAAAACCTGGAAAAGTCATTGAACAGCAATTTCCAGGCCTAGAAAGTTTTGTAAAAAATAAATAAATTCAAAAAGTTTTTGAAAAGTCATGAAAATCTATTTCACAATTCTCTGTATAATAGAATTATGTTTAATCAGATCCTGAATTTCGTTGCGGGATTGCGCATACATCGCATTACTCATTCCCGCAGCTTTCGACTTTAAAATGAGGGAAATTACTGCAAAACCTTTATTCAATATAGCGTGTAGGTTAGATGAGTAAATAAATCCACACAAACCATCAGATGAAAACAGCGTAAGTGATTCAGCTGTACCGCGTCTTCTCTCTTTGACTTTCGCTTCACATCGACGCATCTAGAGCTGCTGCACACTGCGCTAGAAGACTTTAGCTCGCGTTTCGGGACAGTTGACAGAATTGTCAATAGCCTGATCGGTCATTGTTGCATCGTCACAAAAATGTATTATTTTCACGTCTTTTTAAGCCATTCGGTACTCGCGCTCTCCAGAGGCGCGTGCGCTCACAGTCACATCCAAAGCACGTACTGCTTACACCAAATACACAAAATAATGATCTTTAAAAAAGCATCATATGACCCCTTTAAGTTAATGTAAACAGTTGCAAAATAAAACGCATGAGTATCAGTATTGGATCCGTGAAATAGGTCTTGTGACAGCAGGCTAATAAAGCTGTGCGGTCTTTTATTAATGTTAATCAAACAACAAAAGACAGAGAAAATCCCTTACTGCTCTTGACTAAATAATGTTTTGTTGAATAACTTTTAATGTTAATTTACAGTTTATTCAATTTCTGTAGCCTATTTAAAACACGTTCATAATTTAGAAAATGTAGTTAATACTTGCATCATTAATGATTTATTTTATCCACCCGCGACCCACCCGCAAATAATCAGAATGCATTTTTTTATTACCCGACCCACCCGATCCGCGGATTATCCGCAGCGCCCGCGGATATAACCGCCATCCGCGCATCACTACTGTGCATTCATAATCTCCACTGTGTGTGAAGTCAGTCTGATCTATGGTGAATGTGTCTGTGGTCACATCAGTGTCTCTTCCATTAAACTTCCAGCTGAATGAAGCAGAAGGTTCAGAATTTGCAGAACAAGAGAGTGACACACGAACCCCTAAATCCACCACATCCTGACCCTTAATAGAAACATCTTCTGGTCCATCTAGAACACAGACAAGAGACTCACTGTTAGAGGAACAAACGGAGCACTGAAGAATGTCTGTTTTTCATCAGGTCTGAGCTCAATTCGTCTTGATGTTTGAATGTTTAACACTCACAGTTGAGTTGACAGGGTTTCTATATGTACACTGATATTCTCCACTGTCTGATCTCTGCACTGTACTGATGGACACTGATCTGTTATCAGATGAGAAGATGATGCTGTTGCTAGGAGACAGAGGACTGTTATCTTTCATCCACTGTACAGAGGAGATGCTGCCAGTTCCCTCAGAGCTAATGTTAGCAGATTATTCTCCCTCTATTAATGATTTTTCTGGACCAATAAGCCTGACATTAGTTATTCTTTCTGTGTGTGTGTGTGTGTGTGTACCTGTTTTTCTATTGTGGTGGGGACTTAAACCTGAATACACACAGACTCATGGGGACTCGTGTCACGGTGGGGACCTAAATTGAGGTCCCCACGGGTAAACAAGCTAATAAATCACACAGAATGAACTTTTTTGAAAATCTAAAAATGCACAAAGTTTCCTGTAAGGGGTAGGTTTAGGTGTAGGGTTGGTGTAGGGCAATAGAATATACGGTCTGTACAGTAGAAAAAACATTACACCTATGGAGAGTCCCCACAAGGATAGCAAACCTGAGTGTGTGTGTGTGTGTGAGAGAGAGAGAGACAAAACAAAGACACTGAATCTGAAAATGAATCTTTCACATTTAGTAAATACTGAATTTAATTCCACTTGTAAAAACAGCAAGAATTTGTTACATAAAAAAATAACCATTATTATACTTATTTAGCAACTTAGCAACTAAGTTTATAAAAACACAGCAAGCTTCAGAATTCACATTTGAGGTCTGACTACACAGTCAGGAGAGGCAGGTGGTACAGAAGGTACAGAAGGTCCATCAACAATTGAATACATTTTTATTTATGTTTGAATATGTGCACCTCATGGAAATTTACATTTACATTTAGTCATTTAGCAGACGCTTTTATCCAAAGCGACTTACAAATGAGTTATATGTTTATGTTAAATATGTTTATTTCAGTTTCTATTTAAATTGTCATAATTTGTAACATATACTATTTATTTTAATGGATTTTAATAGTTGATAGAAGACATTTGAAGTGGATCAAAAAAGTTCATCAAAGTTGTCCTAAGACAAGAATGCATTTTGGTTTTAGTTTTAGGACAACTTTGATAAAAGGTTTTGATCCCCTTCAAGTGCTGACTAGTGTATAGTCTAAAAAACATTTTAAAGGGGTCATATGATGCAATTTCAAGTTTTCCTTTCTCTTTGGAGTGTTACAAGCTGTTCGTGAATAGATAAGATCCCTAAAGTTGCAAAGACTAAAGTCTCAAACCCAAAGAGATATTCTTTATAAAAGTTAAGACTGGTCCACGCCCTCCTAAAACGCCTCATTTAAACACGTCGTGAAGGCTTTGTTGTGAAAGCGAAACTACTTTGTTTGGCCTTCCAAAAGAGGACACAACTAGAAATCCTAGAAATCAGTGTATTTAAAACACTGT
>NW_015654513.1:176789-176914 GCF_001515625.1 Sinocyclocheilus rhinocerous
CTTACGATTAAAACGCGAGTTTTGAGCAGTGTAGAGTAGCGCTTGTTGTTTGTCATCACAAATGCAGACATGGTTTTATGTTTACGCGGTGCGATGCAACGCAACATGTAAAAAATGTAAAAAGA
>NW_015654513.1:177917-180096 GCF_001515625.1 Sinocyclocheilus rhinocerous
TTGTTATTTTGTTTTCAGAATTGTGATTTGCTTTGCACTTCTCGGCCACCGTACATCACAGTATGGTAAGGGGCGTAACATTTCTGTCACACGCTTGAGGTATTCGGCCAATCACAATGCACTGGATCGCTGGCCAATCACAGCACACCTCGCTTATGAACAAGGACGATGAGCTTTGTAAAAATCGGCGCGTTTCAGAAAGGCGGGGCATAGAGGAGAAACAATGTACAGTATGTGGAAAATAAAGTGTTTTTTTAACCTTAAACTGCATAAACACATTGCATTACACCAAATACACAACATAATGTTCTTTTTAGCAAAGTCATATGACCCCTTTAAAGTAAATTATAAAGGTAGAACATTTCTAAGACTTTCCAAGTTTGAATAAAAATCAACCCTAGGGAGTTGGGACATGAGAATGCAAGAAGTAACACCCATCTGTGCAAAGCTGATTTACTTGAGAAAATTAGATAGGTGCCTGTCTTTACCTAAATCATTATTATTATTATTATTATTATTATTACATTCTCTTTAATACTTGTTACATTTCTGTTCTCCCTTTCAAAAAAGTATTTAATTAATGTTGTACAATCATCTATTAGGCCTATATAGCCTATGGTAAATATACCGGAGCATTTTTAGCAACACACTCATCGAACACTTGTAGTGAAGTTTCTCCGCTAAGTTGATGTCCAGCACTAGTTACTACAGTCAGTCTGTATATTCCAGAATCCTCCAGTCTCAGGTTCCAGAGCTCCAGAGCGAGAGTGATTCTGTCAAAACTGACTCTGTCTCTGTATATGCTGGGACTATTATAGTGGAATCAGACTGTGCTGTCAGTATAATAGTTGTTCCAAAACCCCACTGAACTGTATCAATTGATGTGGAGGGCGGGTTATCAGGAGCGAACACTACACTTCCTCCTACTGCTCCATTAGCCAGCTCAGAAAACTGCAGATCTTCCCCTAAATACTGGCCTATGTCAAAGAAAGAAATAAAGACAAAAAGAGGAATACTTACATTTTTCTACAATAAATATTGAATTACTGTGGTTAATTTTTTTAGTTTTGTCAAACTTTTCATTTTTCTGCAATTACATAATTAAAATAGGCCCAACTAACTTATTTTATATATAAACTAAATAATTGTAGTAATGTTGTCTCTGGTCTGTGAGCGTAAATGCGTTCAGGGGGCGTGGCTTTGGACGGCGATTGCAGGGAGGGTGGGACGTTCGCTTTCAGTGCTATCAGGCTAAAGTTAGCATTTTCCAAGACCTCCTACTGCACCTTTAAATTATCTGAACTATTTAAACGACTATAAAATGCAGAGAGCTCACTGCGCCATCTAGCGCTCGATAATAACACAAGTCCAATAGTAATTAACCAGATTTATTCAAGTTGGAGAAATAATAAAATATAACTGACTCAATGGAAATATAACATTATCGGCTTAATTAGTTAGAGTTATTTATGTTTTTGTTTTTTGTTCAACACTTCTTTTAGTTGAACAACCTCAAAAAGATTTTACAAACAAAATATTGGACTAATATTGATAATAACTTCAACTAGAGTCACCAAACGTGAGCAAAATCAAACAGTGTACAAGCCGGCATTTGACACAATTGTAACAAATCACCAACACACAAATACACACAAATTGCTGGTATTACTATTGTGGAGACACTTGGTGCTCATAATGTAGAGAATACCTGGTACACACACACGTTTCTGTGAATTGTGGGGACTTTCCATAGACTTCTATTACTTTTATACTGACCAAACGATATTTTCTATCCCCTAACCCTAAACCTACCCCTTACAGAAAACCTATTTGCATTGTTACAACACCAAAACACCCTAAACGATGTTTTTGAATTTCTAAAAAGGCTCACCAAAACACGACAACATCCACAGTGTCCAGTAAAAACCATGAGAAACCATGATCGAGCTCTGATCTGTCAGGAGCTGCTGCTTAAAAGTGCAATAGGTGATTGTTGTCTTCAGAAACATTTTTTGTTATGCTGGTTGAAAGTCGTGGCCTAATGGTTAGAGAGTCGGACTCGTAACCCAAAGGTTGCGGGTTCGAGTCTCGTACCGGCAGGGATTGTAGGTGGGGGGAGTGACTGTACAGCGCTCTCTCCCACCTTCAATACCACGACTGAGGTGCCCTTGAGCAAGGC
>NW_015654513.1:180490-202896 GCF_001515625.1 Sinocyclocheilus rhinocerous
GTCAATGTATGTATTAGCATACCTCTGCGCACCCAGTTTGCGCAGACAGGATACTCATCAGCGCGTTCACGCACGCTGTGTAGACAGAGCGAGGATGGCAGGCAAACATCAACAACCCGATCTTCCTTCCTGGTTTTGTAGTACTTTTAAAGTTTTCTCATGGGTGAATGACACATTATGTAGCCCAGCGGTTAATCCAGTCCTCGCGCCAGCTCGTTAGATGTGAGCTACGTGCATGAACTGTGTTCCGATCGATATGATCCCTACACAGAGTTCATTGCTCCCTACTCCCTGAGCAGGGGAAATCTGTTGAAGTTTACTTCACTTCGGAACATGGGCTGGAATTGGGAACCTGATGTAGCCTATTGTAGTAATGTTGTCTCTGGTCTGTGAGCGTAAATGCGTTCAGGGGGCGTGGCTTTGGACGGCGATTGCAGGGAGGGTGGGACGTTCGCTTTCAGTGCTATCAGGCTAAAGTTAGCATTTTCCAAGACCTCCTACTGCACCTTTAAATTATCTGAACTATTTAAACGACTATAAAATGCAGAGAGCTCACTGCGCCATCTAGCGCTCGATAATAACACAAGTCCAATAGTAATTAACCAGATTTATTCAAGTTGGAGAAATAATAAAATATAACTGACTCAATGGAAATATAACATTATCGGCTTAATTAGTTAGAGTTATTTATGTTTTTGTTTTTTGTTCAACACTTCTTTTAGTTGAACAACCTCAAAAAGATTTTACAAACAAAATATTGGACTAATATTGATAATAACTTCAACTAGAGTCACCAAACGTGAGCAAAATCAAACAGTGTACAAGCCGGCATTTGACACAATTGTAACAAATCACCAACACACAAATACACACAAATTGCTGGTATTACTATTGTGGAGACACTTGGTGCTCATAATGTAGAGAATACCTGGTACACACACACGTTTCTGTGAATTGTGGGGACTTTCCATAGACTTCTATTACTTTTATACTGACCAAACGATATTTTCTATCCCCTAACCCTAAACCTACCCCTTACAGAAAACCTATTTGCATTGTTACACTTTCAGATAAACATCATTTACTATTTTTAATTATTTTTTTCCTACGTGGGGACCGCAGACCGTTGTCAAAAATTGGTCAAAAATGACAAAAATTTCAGGTTTTACTATCCTTGTAGGATCTACTATCGTATGTAGCATATACAAGTACACACACTTATCGTATGTAGCATATACAAGTACACACACACACACCCTCTTTCACGAGTTCGCCTGCCCATTCAGTCTCGCTAGATAGGCCTAATGGTAAACGCACTTGGCTTGTTGTGCTGAAGGAGCAATAAATATATTGTGACGAGCGTCCCGAAGCTTCATCAGCGTCGCCCTGGAAACAAGTGAGGAGCACCTGGCCATTATCATCACAGGCTGATCGGTCACAGCTGCACCTCATCAGGCGGCGGCTACATAAGCCACGCAAGCCCTGCCATCTAGGAGATTCCTCCATGAGACTGAGCACTAACTCGCCCTCTCATTTTTCCCACAGAAAGCAGCGTGTGACCGACCAGCCCCACAGGAGCACTGCAAGGACCCTCTGCACTGGGAAGACGGAAGAGAGCACTCACGGCACCGGAGCACCTACCTGGACCTTTCTCAGATTATTTTAGATGTAATGCTATTTTTTAAATGTTAAAGCACAAAAATAAAACCATTTTTGTGGAATCAATAAATTGTAGTCTAATCTTTTTTCTTGTTGATTAGAGACATTAAATGTGAATTATTAGAAATGGAAACTGAACATCACAAGTGACTCAAAACCAGAAACATAATGCAACACCATTTTTCACCATTGTATCAATGCAGCTTCTGGGGGATCTATTTCTCAGCACTTCTGTTTTTTTTTCTAGTTTTAAAACAACTTAATCTACAAGTTGTCCGGGCTGTAGGCAGCTGTTTTAACTTCCCTTTATGTGATTGAACTTTGAACAGTTTTTATAAGATGGTGTTACGCAGCTTGTGTCATTGCTTTATGGGAATGAAAGTTTATGATGGACTTACATGTGTTTATTCCTCTACTGCTGTCTTGCAGGTTAGTGAGTTTTTACTGCTTTTTCGTATTTTAGAAATTATGCAATGCGTCTTTTGCAAATAAAGTAAATAGCTATATGATCAAAACCCTTTGTGCAATGATTATAGTGCTAAATCTAGTTCAGCAAAACATAGCTGCCATATAGTATTTATATTATCTAACATTTACAGACTGTAAAAAGTTTGCTGTTTAAGATGGTGAAAATGTAACTGATTTCAATCCTTTTTCTTTTCATGTATTATTTCCTCTGAAAATCTCCCATTGATCTGAATTGATTTACATGATTTTTTTAATTTGCCAAGAACTCATTAAGACTGTTGAATAAACATAAAAGTATATATTTTTGATTATTATATTATACATTATATGTAATTAAGGAAATATATATTAGGCATAGGAGGAAAGCTGATTCTGCTAAACTCTTTCTGTGCCTTAGGGGGAAGTCGTGGCTTATGGTTAGAGAGTCGGACTCGTAACCCAAAGGTTGCAGGTTCGAGTCTCGTACCGGCAGGGATTGTAGGTGGGGGGGGGGGATGTACAGCACTCTCTCCCACCTTCAATACCACGACTGAGGTGCCCTTGAGCAAGGCACCGAACCCCCAACTGCTCCCTGGGTGCCGCAGCAAAAAAAAATGGCTGCCCACTGCTCCGGGTGTGTGTTCACGGTGTGTGTGTGTGTGTGTGCACTTTGGATGGGATAAATGCAGAGCACTAATTCCGAGTATGGTCACCATACTTGGCCACATGTCACGTCACTTACTTCATTTTATAAAGCAAGTCCTGTCATGCTGTCTTGGGAAATTTCCTGTGCGGACAGACTAAACGAGTAAATCAAGCTTGCTTGATATTTGCAAACATATATTGTAATTAGATCCTTTTACAATCTTGGAATATTTTATATGATTAAAAAGCCTTGCCAGCTGAATGGTTACTTAAATATACATATATCTCTTTCTCTTTTTTCCAGTACTGCATGGACAGAAAGTTGTCACTGATCTTAAGGTTACTGGGTTACTGCCCCATTCGACAGCTCCAGGCACGTAGATTCAGCCATAGATACATATATACGTAGAATCCCCATTAGCGACTGTTTCTATGGGCCACTATACGTAAGCCGTCCGCCATAATGTAACGGTCAACTTGACGTCATTCACCATAGTAGCCTAATCACTGAATATTCGAAAGATGCCACAATCCTGCA
Source organism: Sinocyclocheilus rhinocerous (assembly GCF_001515625.1). Lineage (NCBI taxonomy): Eukaryota > Metazoa > Chordata > Actinopteri > Cypriniformes > Cyprinidae > Sinocyclocheilus > Sinocyclocheilus rhinocerous. The sequence goes on from NW_015654513.1 coordinate 183,780, forward strand.
CAGAACGCCTCAAAGGCTCTGTGAGAACCTACAGTATGGTGAATGACGTCAAGTTGAAAAACAGTCGCTAATGGGGATTCTACGTATATATTTCTATGGCCGCATCTACGTGCCTGGAGCCGTCGAATGGGGCATCATATCTATGGATACGGTCGCCATCTTGGAACGGTCAACTTGACATCATTCACCATACTGTAGGTTCTCACAGAGCCGTTGAGCCCTTCTGTCCATGGCCTTCCAGCACATAAAAAAGATTTTGCCTGTAGCGTCTTGCCTTAATTAGCCTAAATAATGACACATTAAGTTTAGTTATTTGACTATTGTGTAAACAATGAAACAATTATAACCTTTTAACTACATTTTTAAGTTTTCTGAAGAATAAAAATATTTGTTACTTGCCCCTGCTATAATGGTTCCTAATGGTTCCTAAAAAATAATGATTACTGTGACACATAATAGTGCACCTCTCCTTGACAAGCAGCAATGTTTAGGTATCATTCTTGTTAGTATTACAAATGGTGTGGTATGACTTGCCAAAGTTTGATACTTTGATTCAGAGGTGAAAGTAAATAGAAATTGTGCATTACAATCAATAAAGTTTCACAACTAGATTTCCTAAATTGCTGGTTTATTACAAGCTCCTCTTGCTGATCTGTCCACAGACAGTCCTCCTGTTCTGTCCACCGCTGAGGCTGTAGGGATTGTGACTGCTGTAGTGATCATCACTCTGATTATAGCTGTTGTGGGGTGTTTATTCCTGCGAAACAGACAGTAAGTGACTACAAAACATTTAGTAAACACATCAAAATACGACAGATTCATGCCAACAGCCAACTAGCAGAGCAAAAAACTAAAAATCTAATCCATTTCCAAAGGTTCTCTAATTTTTCAGAAAAATTATTTCAAATTGATTTCATATTATTAATCCAGCACATCTGCATCTGTACATACAGTGGGTACGGAAAGTATTCAGACCCCCTTAAATTTTTCACTCTTTGTTATATTGCAGCCATTTGCTAAAATCATTTAAGTTAATTTTTTTTCCTCATTAATGTACACACAGCACCCCATATTGACAGAAAAACACAGAATTGTTGACATTTTTGCAAATTTAAGTTTTTCTTTTTTAATAAATCTGCAAAAATGTCAACAATTCTGTGTTTTTCTGTCAATATGGGGTGCTGTGTGTACATTAATGAGGAAAAAAAATTAACTTAAATGATTTTAGCAAATGGCTGCAATATAACAAAGAGTGAAAAATGTAAGGGGGTCTGAATACTTTCCGTACCCACTGTATATTACAGGTAAACCAAGATAATGTGCCAGCATTAGGCATTATATTTATATAAGAAACACAACATACTCCATCATTGTCTTTATCTTTACCAAACATGGAACTAATAAAAAGGACATACTGATAGTAAAAACAGAATCAGTAAAACAATAGTAAAGTGGCTGAGCTGTAACTAATAAATTTATTATCATGTTCAGTATTCAGCATAAAGTTATCGCAAGATGTCAGTGTGAAACTGGACATATTACTAATGCTTGCATGATAAATTACTTATGTTTCTCATTTGTACATTGCTGTAGATAAAAGGTGTCCTAAAAGATTAAATGTAAATAGGAACAGATTTTAGAATTAATTAATTAATCTTATACAAATCTAAGGGTGCAGTTTATGATCTGTAAGTACAAATTTCAAAATTGAGCTTCAAAAAATTGGTGAGTACAGATTACAAAATCATGGGGACAGACTTTTGACAGGGGGGGTCGTATAGGGGGCTCTTTACTTTCCTCTTTGCTCTTGCACTTTTATTAAGTCACACCTTTAGACCTTTGCCTCCATTCCTCTTCAGTGAAACCATGTATGATGCTGCTATTTGACCTGTGTTTTTCCTCTTTATACTAGACACAACTCAGGTGAGACTTCCTGCTGCTGAGAACAACATCTTAACTGTGGGAGAAAAAGTTATTTAGTGAAAGATGCAATCAATCCTAAATCTAATAAACAAGTCATATATTTCACAAGTGTCAAACAGACCATGAGCTTCAGTAAATAACTCTCCTTACCTGTATTAGGATGTCACAATACTGAAACCAGGCAAAGCTAACAGAAGCACCTCATCATCAGGGGACATTGAATACCCTGCGGTTTCCTTCAGTGGTCGGTCAGAATCAGCATCACTGCGAGCCTCAGCCAATCAGATGGCTTTGGGTTTCCACACAGCAGAGCAGGAAACTGTGTACGCACAGGTGAAGAAAGACTGATTTTGAGTACAAATGCCAGGTTTCTATTAATGAATGAGGTGTTTGTACAGTAGAGAACTGAACAGCTTGAGCATCTATAGCAGCAGACAATAAAACTCCAGCTTATAATAAGCAAAACATCATTGTCCGTTAGTATGGACAAGAATGAATTTATAGTTATTGTTATCATTCTTAGTGGAATGGACTGATATCCGCCTTTCCTGATCCCGCCCCCTTTCTCTCTCCCACTGCGCATACTGTGTGCTTGTTTTCTTTTTAGAGGTAGATTTGAGTCTGTGTGCGGTCTATGCAAAAAGTCACACATTTTAGTACTTCTTAAGATGAAAGACATTAGTTGATTTTAATACATTTCAATGCATACTCATTGTAAACAATTATTCCTAAGTGTCCCTTTATTTTCATCTCTTTGTTGGCTTTGATTTAGATTTAGAATAACAAAATTGTCTGTACAAAGCATAAGGGTTGACAATAAAAAAAAAAGGAAAGTAAAATAAAAAAAATGGTTGTTGAAGACAAATTAATATAGATTTTTTTTTTATTCCAAAGGATTTACTTTGTCTATAGTTTTAACATAACATGATCACCTGGTTGGAAAAGCTTTTTAACCCCTAAAAATGACCTGTTGATACATTCATTTAAAATATCCTCTGCACCCCAAGATGTAATGTATTATTCATGTAAATAACCATCATTTTATTTGCAATACACATTTGTATATAAATATTTTAAAAAATAATACTAAAAAAAGAGGTTCGGTTCACCATTTTGGAACACCTGTTATTCTTCTATTTCCTTCTTTCTTCCATTAGTCATTTTCAGTGCACTGATGTGTGTGAAAAATCTTTAAGCTGGACCACAACATCAGATCTGACTTTCTGTTTCTAAAAACTCTGATCTGTGGTGAATGCAGACAAGCACGCATGTGCAAATTTGGGTTCAGGTATGTGGTGTGATTTCCAGCAGCTGTTTACGGACTCACAAGTCCTTGCAGACAAATCAAAGTCCACGTTTTAATTGAACACACAACTCCTCACTTCCAATAACATACATATTCAGTCAGAGTTGATCTCCTCAGTATCAATAAAGGATCTCTATTTTTAATTTCCAGTTCAGACAACACAACCCCAGAATTAAATTACACAGACAGTGAATTTAAAAATAAGTATAGTACAGAAAAGTAAGAATATCTGTTTAGAATATCTTTTTAATTAACAAGTTTGTGTGTTTCATAGCGTCATTGTCCTCCATTAACGCGTGTGCTGTCATTCTGTCACGGTCTGGCTCTGATCTGTATGTTATCATTGAGAAAATCACATCCAGAAGAGAGTGTCTCTGTGCTACTTCCTCTGTGTGACCTCTATCGTAATATAGAGACCGAGTTCAGTCAGGGAAGGAAAGGCGAGTCTGTATCGCCGTCTGCCTCTGATTGCAAGCAGACATCTGTGTGCTGCCTGAAGATCAGAATCACAGGGAAGTTTAATATCTCTGTGTTTAATATCTCTGTGCTGCCTGTCGTGTAGCATTTCTAAATCCTCAGACTGACGGTCTTAAATCTTTACCATCGCGTTTTCAAGGTTGCTTCAGACAGTCAATGTTATAGTACATCGTTCAGTAGTACAAAAGAATCATTGATGTGGCACACGGCTATCCAAAAGAAGAGGATAATTCTCTCGTACCAAATAAAAGATGGAAAGCGCATTTGTCTGTGATTTTGAACAAGAGGGCGAGTATTGCAAAAATGTCACACTTCTGTCTCCCCCTTTTGTCAGTCTGTTCTCATTTCTGCTCTCCCATTAGATCTGTGTTGTTGCTAGACTGAGGTGGTGGTAAAGTGCAGCCTTTTGCTGGCGGGGAGTGGCCTATCCGGCACGGGCTCGGCCCACCGCCGCCTTCGCTGTCTGTATTGGAGGATGAGTGTGGAGGGGGCGGGGCCAGGCGAGGCAGAGGGGCCGAGGAGGGAGGGATACGTGTGCAGGACGTTGTGCGGAGACTCTGGATACGCCGACACTCCTGGCAAATGCGCACGTGAGTGCAGCCCCGCGGCAGAGGCACTGTCACTGCGGGGGGACCCAGGGCCACTGTGGGGGTGCTGTTGGCACCTAATGGGTCCTCCAGAAGTCGCTGGGGGCCGGGGCCCATGTCTGAGGGGCCTCCTCCTGGCCCTGAATTTCCTGTCAGGGGTCTGGTACCGCTGTAGAGCTTTCCATTGCTAAGGCGCATCTCTCGGACAAGGCGCAGGGGCCGCGGGGCCCCTAAAGTGATGTGGGTGGGGTGTCGAAGGGCCAGAGAGCTGGACAGGGGACGGCGGCGGCGAAGACGAGAACTTTTCTTGCAGGAAACGGCATTACGGAATTCCGTCAACATCTCCTGACACACAGACACCTGAACATTTACAAAAATATATTAAACACTTGAACGAAGGAAGATTAGAATATATCACAGCTATACACAAACACATATATCACATTTTTTTCATATACATATCTTAATATAATTAAGATATACATATCTTAAAGGGGACATATCATGAAAATCTGACTTTTTCCGTGTTTAAGAGCTATAATCGGGTCCCCGGTGCATCTACAGACCCAGAAAACGTGAGAAAGGACAACCCAGTAACTTTGTTTTGGTAAGCCTTTCTCTGCAAGCATGTGAAAAAACGAGCTGCTCAGATTTTGCTCCTGTAGTGATGTAGGATGGGGATCTTATTATATTACTGTTCCTTAATCTGCACGTTTCCACCCACGGCGCCGCCATGTTTATATCATAGCCAGTTTAGAGCAGCTAGTGATATGTGTCAGCTACATAAACATTAGCTGTTCTGTAGTTGGCTGTAATAAAGAACATATATTTTCCATAAATTTCCGGCCTCTGAGCCACGGAGGACGTGGATTAATTTTATTCATGAAGGGAATGTGTCTAAAAAATAGCTAAATTCGTATATGTTTGTGCAAATTATCACGAGACTGCTTTGGAAACAAGGGTCATTAAAGGACTTGCACAAAAGTTGTACCGCACTTTATATTTTGTGAATATTTGCAAATCACCTTTCTGAATGTGTTTGTTAGTATGCTGTATGGCTAATGTGGCTAAAGTTACCATTGTCTCTGTGACTGTATTCACAGAGACATGAACTATGTCATTATTTATTTTAGCAATAAGCAATAAATGTGTTTATGAATTACACAGATGGTGAGTGTTTTCAGGTTAAAAATAACAACATAGCTCTGGTCTCTGTGAATGCAGTAAGAGACAGCATGCTAACAAGCTCTGTCAGAAAGGTGATTCACAAAATATAAAGCGAGGTACTTGCATGTCCTGAATATGAAGTTGGATCACAAACAGTTTGTAATGATCCATCTTTGAGAATTTAATTCGCTGTGGGACATTCTACATTTTTGTTACTGGAGTATCCGAAGCAGGAGCTGTAAAGGCTCCGCCCTCTTCTGGAAGTGGGGTGGGGAGCAGCAGCTCATTTGCATTTAAAGAGACACACACAAAAACAGGATGTTTCTGCTCGTACCTAAAAAGGGTAATTTTGGGCACGGTATAAGAAATGATCTGTGGATATTTTGATCTGAAACTTCACAGACATATTCTAGGGAAACCTGAGACTTAAATTACATGTTGTAAAAAGGGGCATAATAGGTCCCCTTTAATTATAATCTTAATAATTCCAAACATTTGTATATATCACAGAAGTACATATATACAGATATATACACAAGTAGACATGCACACCATAACACAACCACTGAACTGGACTTCACTACGACACACACTAAGGCGAGGAATCGGCGGATTGCTTTGTAACCTACTGTAGAGTGACTGTGATATTGGCGGTCGCAGGAGAGAGGCCGTACCTCGTCTGTTTCAGCTGATCGGCGTGTGGACCACACAAACTCCATCACAGCCACAAACACAGCAATAATCAGGCCACAGATTAACACCACAAATATACCGCCAATGTTCTCCATCCCAAGACCTGCAACAATGAATTAAACACTTTTAAACAATCTGTATCTTAAGGATCTTTCATCACAGACATAGAATGTAATAAATATACTTTCCTAAAGTTGGCATGAAGTGGAAATGTCAAAATGTCATAACTGATCTTCCAGAAATGACAGACTTCCCTCAGGTTATGCATGCCAGACCTTTCCAATCATTTAATCCACCTAAACCCATGCCCTTTCTTATGATTCAAGCTCACATTCAGATCTGCCTCCATACAATCAACAACTGATAGTCAGAACCAAGTCCCCACTCTACAGCGGGTGTGTGAAATCCCTGCTGTGTTTTGAAACACAGTAGCTGGTTTCTAGCTGGTTATGAGTTGGTACGTGCTGATAGATTGTTTCTTGTCATCTTGGACCAGATACAAACCAGCTACCTGCTGGTTTTTGGAACATTGTTGCTGGTTGACCAACTAACATGTTCTTTACAGCAACCGGTTCCAACTGGGTTTTTCAGCAGGGATGAGAATGCGAGGAGAATGTTGTGTTGAAGTGCAGGAGAGGTTCATGCCTTTGGCGCGGTGGTCTTCTTCTTTGGGACACTGCCCTCCCTCCCACCATCTTCTCTTCAGGATCTCCAACCTGTTATTCTCCTGCAGCTGCAGAACTGCCAGACTTATCTCATCTCTGAAAGGAGAACCTGTGAGACAGAATTATGCAGATGTGAGTGTTTGGTGGTTAAGCACGAGGAAGTGTCAATGAGTTGTGAACATCATGGCACGTTCACTTCTGTAAAAAACAAGCCTGTCTGATGATAGTCAAATGAGTTCAAAATTAGCTTATTCTATTGGTGATTTTATAGATGAATACCTTGTGATTCACAGTGCAGCCACATTGTTTGTGAGGCTTCCATTTTAAGTGTGTTAATGTGCTTGATTTTTACAAAATAAAGGATGAGTTGAGAACATTTTGCTGTGGTAATTATGTCCATCTCTCTCACCGAGAGGCATGCCGATTCCATAACCCTTGGTGTCCAGCAGGCCTCCGATCTGGGTGAGGTTGCAGTTGAGGCTGCGGTGGTACTCGTTCATGGTGCTCTCAAGAAGGAAGGCGTATTTAGAGTTCAAGACTCGTGCAATGCCCTCCTCTGTGCTCTTCACAAAGACACTGGGCTGCTTAAAATACATGTAGTTCCACATCCGCTGATACGTCTGATAACGAGAGTTCTGAAAGAGGGAAGGAGAGGATGTATCATCAGTGCATACATCATAAATAAACATTTAAACACTATTTGACATGCAAAATAACAAAGAGAAAAGAAACAGTGACATGCACACAGATGGTAAAATCACTTGAGCAAACAAAAAACTGAGAAGAAAATGCAGAGTCTGTAAGCCAAGGGTACTCTACAAGCAAGAAAATGAACAAGAGATACAAAACCCATCCAAATACATATGCAAATATATGCCTGCTGGCACTTTCCATGAATATGGCACAAAATTGAGCCTGAAAATCTTTAAACATTTTTTCTTTTTCAACAGATGTTCAGTGAAAGAAGGTGCTTAAAGCTTTTTTTGTTTTTTGTTATGACACTTCTTAGATAAGTTATATAAACATAAACACTAAAAATGACCCCCCTCTCCCAAACCCCCCCTGAAATAATTCAGTTTATTGTAGTTAAAATATATATGCATACACACACACACACACACACACATACACAATTGCTACGTATCATTTGGACCCTTTCTACAGTGACAATAAAAAATTATATTACATTTTCTAATTTTCACAAATATTGTACTCTTGAATGTCTTCATCAAGTTTGTCTGTTATGCAAGTAATTGTATTTTAATCCTCCATTTACTTTTGTTGTTTAATTTAACTTTAAACTATAAACTAGCATTTGGTCCCAAATTGATGATGACTTAATTTAGGCTAAAGTTGCAAGCTTATGGTCCAATACATTCTTACTTGTTTACTAACTTTATAAATTTTGTATTTTTTTCTTTTTATAAATTACATGAATAAAGATTGACATGAAATTAAAATTCACCAAATCTATTTTCTACATGGTTGTCATTGATTCTGCTGTGTGTGATTTATCTATTTATCTATATCTATGCTTTAACTCGGTCTTCCGGTGAAGCGACTCTCTCTGGTCATTTAGGCTGCTTAAACCCTGCCCCTTTCTTTCAGTCAACTGCAAGCTCGCATTCAGATCCGTGACCATCCAATCAACAATCGATGGATAGACCAAGTGTCTGTCCTACATTTTTTCCTTTATTTTAAGTCTGTTTCACTTGCATATACATTACAATATGAATAAAAATATCTGTCGCTACATCTCTTCCATCACATTTACAAACATATGCTTAGTGTTGGTAACAGGTTTGCAAAAACAGAAAATTAATAGAAAATTATATAACACTGTCCAATAGTTTGAACTCCTGAGGCTGCTTAACATTTTCTGAAGTGTAGAGTATTTATGGAAAGTTCTTACTATTGCTCTAAAAACACACAGCTGCCGACTCACTAACCCTTCCAGGCAGATGCTTCATAAGTGAACATTGACATGTGCAAGCCAGCACGTGGTTACTTTTGTGTGCGTGTATTTGTATAAACGTAATATCATATGATTTGTACCATAAAAAAGGTCATGGTGCTTCCTCCATGAATGGTGCCGTACTGGATATTGGTTTGATCGGCCAGGTCATCGGGTGATTCGATTGGCACTTCCATTCTCTGCACTGTGAGAAAAGCAGCCAGATTCGCTGTGTATGAGGAGATTATTATGAGAGTGAATGCCCACCTAAAAGAGAGAAACAGCGAGAGCGAGGACATAAACGATGGAAGCAGAGAGCAAAGCGCCCATAGCTGTGCTGTGTAATGTGTCCATTGACTCTGTTAAAATGACCATCGACACATATGGAGCCCCAGCACACGCTCACACTCACCAGACCCCACTGACGCAGCGTGTGGAGAGGGCCCGGGGCATGATCTCTGACCCCTGCTGCATGAAGCCCCCCACAGGAAACCACAGGCTGTTTCCTAGTGTGTACTGATTTTCCAGCAGGTCTCTGCGCTCACGCAGACACGGGTGAGGGTTATACCATTCATACGGACTCAACCTGACACAAATACACACAGAGAGATTTAGGAAAAAATCTTGCATTAAATATTTATTTCCTCACTATACTATACAAATAATACATCATTACATTTTGCTTGATTAATGTTTAAAAAAACTAATTGCCAATAGGGTAAGAAAACTAAACCTAACTGAAGATTTCATTTGCATCTCTGAAATAAAGTATTAATATCTTTTACAGTTTTACAGCTCAGATAAATTATTATTATTTTACAGAGCAAAACAACCAAGCACATTGATTAAGACAATGATTTTTAGCCGTGTTTGAGTATATGTGTGTGTAGGTGTGTTTGTGTGTACCTAGCAGAAAGAAAAAGCACACAGCTAACAGCGAGGTAAGCCAGCAGCATGAAGAGCCAAACAGCCGGTGAGAAAGGATCCAGGAAGGAGAAATAACCTGGCTTCCTGCCCTGAGAGACGGTGGAAGAGAAAGAGTGGTAAATGAATGCAGCTGAAGGAAGGAAGGTGGTAGAAATAAAAGCCAAAAGGAATTAGGTACACGATGAATATTCAATCTGATAATTACATAAATGTAGCAATAGGAAATGCAGTACTGTATAATACATATTAAGGCATTTAGACACATTTTCTACGTATTGTCTATCTATCTATCTATCTATCTATTTATCTATCTATCCTATCTATCTATAATCTATTTATTATCCTTCGTTTAACAGATTTTACACTGGCTGTTATTCAGGACAGGACAAGCAGAGAATATCACACTATTATCAGGGTATTTGCACCAATATCTAGCATCTCATCCTCTCTCATCCTGTTCGTTCAATTGCATGTTTTAATCGTGCATGTTTTACTTCAGCCACAAGAGGGCGCTACTGATCAAAACGGCACAGCAGAGTCACCAAAGATGGATTTTAGTACTCTTCCATGGAAAGCAGATCTTGCTGTTTAGTGTTTACCAAGTAAAGGTATAGGCAATATTACACTAACCAGTTTTCGTTTTCAGTAAGTGTGGGTCAGGTTTTGCTGATAAAACACAGGTAATTACTTTATAAGGCAATTCATTATTCAAATTAATCATAGTTAATCACATCAATATTTGTTGAGAAAAGGGCAGAAATGGAGATATATTTCAAAGACATTGTAGTAAATGAATGAAGCATTGCATAGGCTTTACAAAAAGCAAATGTAAAGGTATAGTTCATCCAAAAATGAAAATTCTGTTGAATTTATTATTTTTGTTTTCTTTGCACACAAAAAGTATTCTCATAGCTTCATAAAATTACGGTTGAACAACTGATGTCACATGGAGTATTTTAACAATGTTCTTACTATGTTTCTGGTAGTTCTGCTGCTGTCTACGCAGGGTCAGAAAGCTCTCGGATTTCATCAAAAATATTTTAATTTGTGTTGCGAAGATAGGTGAAGTTCATACGGGTTTGGAACGACACGAGGGTGAGTAATTAATGAGAGAATCTTCATTTTTGTGTGAGCTATCCTTTTAAACCTCATTATATCGTTTTGTGTTTTTTAACACAATATCATTGAACACGAGCCTATCACAATCTTACAGTCAACAGCAATCAAGTTTATCAAGTTTGTCCGTCTGAGGTAAACTTACGGGTCATTTCCATAGGACATGTTTTTGTATTCCGTCTGCGTTATTTTTAGTTGTTGATCTACGTAAATATCCAGACTGATGCTGTTGTGTTGATTCTGTGTGTCTGACTTACTATATGGACTCTGTAGAGAATACTGATGCCCAGCGTCATAAAGGGCTTTGAGAAGTCAATGACCTTCTCTCTCTCAGATGTGATGGTAAAAGCTGCAACAGCCAAATCAGCTTTCTTCTCCGAAGAATGAAGGAGAACGAAGGAGAGAGAAAGAAAGAAAAACAAAACATTAAAGAAGGAGAAGATACATTCTTGTAAAAGTCATCTAGAAACAGTAAAAAGAAAATGACACAGAACTGTGTGTTTTTCTAAATTAATTCAGCAGGGAATGTGTTGATGAGACCACATACCCTGTTGATCAGCTCTCCCACCATTCCCGTCCATGAGCCGTTGGGTTCAGGTGCTCCATACAGGCCATCGTCCACCAGTTTGATGCGGTAGGTGAACTTGAGGATATCAGCCAGCTCTCTCAACATGTCCACACAAAAACCCTCATACTGCTCATTCCCCTCAAACTCCTGGTAATTCACCTTTCTCATCACGTACGGGTTCTCCTGCACAGACAAACACACACGTGGGTGATTCATGTAATACAGTAGTTTCAGGTCCCTATCACAGTTGTCTTACCATATATGATAAAATATTAAACTCACATTTTTTAATAAGTTACTTATTTTTTTATAAGTTAAGAAAAGAGCAGTGAATTTTTAATCATTTCACTACTTTGGTTTGAGCAGATGTTGCTTTATCATGTCTCCAGCTGACACATGAAAAACTTTCTAACATGAAAAACATTAATAAGAAACATTCCAGGTGTTTTTTCCTTTCTCTAATCTCTAATATGTTTCAGTCAAAACATGTTTTTTACAGGAAATCTTGTTTTATTTGGTAATCAATATATAGTTTTCCTCATATTATGTAATTTGTAATAACCCTTAAACAAACAAAAGCCAGTTCTTTAATGAGAAAAATGACAGGAAGTGACATTGTTTCTAATTGGAACACAACTGTACAAACATAAGCAAATTTTAGCAAGGGATTTGATCAATTCTGTGATATAGTTGGTTTGTCTCACTTTAAAACTCATAAACTTGTTGCATAAAACTACAGATATTATTTATATATTTTGAATATCCTTTCACAAATTTTGACAAAATTAATGAATTCCTTATTTGCTTAATAATAACTATGTTTATTCCATCATGATAGACATTTTGTTAATTGTGTGTCCATTGTGTAAGTAAGTTAAAATTAATTGTTTAAGTGGACATTATAGAGTTCAAACGGTACTGTATAACAGGAATTACCAATGTAGATGTGGTAAATATTGTGTGAACATAAGTGGGCTATATGGGCCTGCTGTAGTGCAGTTGGTCCTCACCAGTATAGTGGTGATGATGAGGCTCTTGTTAGCCAGAGTCTCAGACACGTTGATATCCAGACTGGTGGAGTTCATCAGCAGAGTGTTATTAGAGAACCAGATCCCAATCTAACACAGAGAAGGATGACAAATGGAACAATCAAGATGTTGGCACTATTCAAAGCGTGTGTGTCTCTCTGTGTGTGTGTGAACCTACTTAATAAATCTGTACCCAGAAGTGAGCTAAATCTGACAAAACCTTGTTTTAGTGATATCCTTTTTTTTTTATTCAAAAGTTTTCTCTTAGGGTTAGGATTAGGTTATATTATTTAAACTAACCTATATAAAAGCATTAGACATCTTTGAATATTCCCATTTAGATAGCTAAGTAAATGTGTATGTGTTTGTGTCTTTAACCTCTTTGTGGCCTCCCCTGTGCTTTTCCAGGATGTGGAGGGTGTAATTGGTCCTCTGGCCTTTACTGTTGAACTCAACTCGACCTGTCAAACCATCATACTCCACCTGATCAAAACATGGCAACAGAGAGAGAAAGAGAATAGAAACAGTTATGTTACCTTAAATAACACAGTGGATGCTCTCTAATGCAGATAACAATGCTGGATGACTTTTAAGTGGTTGAATATGTATATTTACTAGTGCTGTCAAACGATTAATCGCGATTAATCTCATCCAAAATAAAAGTTTTTGTTTACATAATATATGTGTGTATACTGTGTATATTTATTATGTATATATAAATACATATATATACATATGTTACATATATTATGTAAACAAAAACTTTTATTTTGGATGAGATTAATCGCGATTAATCGTTTGACAGCACTAATATTTACACACACAGACTGACCATACGCAGGTAGTTCATGAGGCTGGTTCCATGTTGCCAGATCTGAGGGGAGGTGCAGCTGAGAGGTTTGATGCCAATCTCCTGACTCCGGTTGAGTTCCTGCACTGCACTCACCACCACATGGACCGCATCAAACAGCAGGGCCGACGACAGCTGAACACACACATACACAGTTTAGTGTGAGCAGTCTGTGTGTGATACATTAACAGACTTCTGAGTCTCACCGCTGGTCCGGGGTACGGGTTAATGTCACAGCCCTCTCTCCAGGACAGGTTAAGGCTCCTGATAAACTCCAGGTAAAACGGGTGGGTGGTGTTAAACATTGAGAAGCCCACGATGTTTGACTGCTCATCCACTATATCATCCAACCATAGCAGCGGGAAGTCCTGCACACACACAGGAATGACATTATACAGCAGAAAACAGAGAACATCAGTCTGTGTGTAAGAAATAAAACTTTTAAAGAATATAGAGCTCAGATCAGAATAGTGACTAGTCCTGTGAAATAGTACTGGTTAAGTGGAATTTGAGTAGTTAAGTATGGTTTGTGTGTAGACTGAATGAATGTTGAATGGTGCACGTGAGTAATGTGCATAAGACGAGTGATGTGTTAAATCGGACTAGTTTCTAAAGATGTGTGAATGCATGCAAGGTTTGAGTAACATGTAACTTGTTAGGGTAGACTAGTGATAAGATGGTTTTATAATAGGTAAGACTGGTGTAAACTGGTTAGACTAGGGCCTAGGGTAGTGTTTGTAAGGTGAAAGTAACACTTTAGATTAGACTAGGAACTTGAGGTTTTAGTAAAGTATGTAAAGATCAGTGATCTGTTAGGTTAGACTAGTGACTAGAGACTTTAACAGAAGTGTGTCTAAGGATTCCATAAAATGTTAAACTAGACCAGTCGAAAGTTTTAGTAACGCATGCAATGTTTGAGTAAGATGTAACTTCCCTTACCAAAAAGTAGTATACTTCAAGTTTATTTTATTAAGTATACTTAAGTAAAGTTCAAGTATATTTTTAAGTATACTTTATGTAGTAAGTATACAAATATCAGTGTACTAGTAGTATACTTGTAAGTGTACTATTTCAATACTCCTTGGGACTAAATTGGCCCACTTTCTAGTATATAAATGTATACTTTTAAGTATACTTTAAGTATAACAGTAGTATACTTTAAGTACACAACTAGTTTACATCAAAATTTTTAGCTTGTACTGCAACTATACTAAAAGTGAACTTATAGGTATACTGATAGTTTACTAATTAAATACTTGTAGTAGCATTTTTAGTACACTTTGAAGTATAATCTCAGTAAACTACTAGTTTAGTAGTTTTATACTGCAAGTATACTCGTAAGTTTTCTTTAAGTGAACTTTACATCATACTTTAAGTATACTACTATGTCCCTATTTAGGTATTAATTTGTATATAATTAAAAGAAGTATACTAATATCACACTTGAATAAACTTCTTTTTCGTAAGGGTTGTTATGGTAGGCTAGTAATAAGGTGGTTCAATAGTGGGTGAGGTCTGTGTAAAGTGGTTAGAATAATGATTAGAAGTTTCAGTAGTGTCCATAAATGGTTTAAGTATGTTACTGTAGGTAAGACTAGTGACCACAGTAGTGTTGAGTATAGAAATTATGTGTTTCAGTTGTTTGTGTAAGGTTGGAGTAACAAGTTAAAACAGACTGTACAGTTCCTTGGTTGGTAATGTTTGAGTTAACTGGTTAGATAAAATGGTTAATGCATAAGGATTTCAGTATTGTGTACATTATGTGGTAACATGTTAGGTTAGACTAGTGACTGGAGGTATCAGTAGTGTATGCAATGTAATGAGTTAGTTTAAAATATGGATTAGTAATATGTGAATAATCGGTTATATTTTTCAGTTTCAGTAGTGTGCATTAAGTTTGAGTAATAGAAACTAGAGTAGTGGACAGTATGTGGGATGAAAGTAAGATGTTAGGTTAGACTAGTAGAGTGTCTAAGAGTTCTGTAATGTGTTACACTAGACCAGTCACTAAATGTTTCAGCAATGCATGCAAGGTTTAAGTAACATGTAACTTGTTAGGTTATACTAGGAATAATATGGTTCAATAGTGGTGTACCTAAGGTTGAAGCAACAAGTTAGATTAGACTATCTACAGTTCATTAACAGGTATGGTTTGAGAAAACTGGTAAGATAAAATGGTTAAATGACTACATAGAGAATTCAGTATTGCTTTAACCAGTTAGGTTGGACTAGTGACTAGAGGTATCAGTGGTATGTATGGTTTCAGTGATGAGTTTGTTAAAGTAGGGACTACTGGTGCATGTAAATTATGAATAATCTATTATATTTACTAGAGGTTTCAATAGTGTGCATCATAGCACATCAAGCCAACAGTCGGTCGTCGTTAAGCTTCTGTCGGCCTAGTTTTTGCAGTGTGTTCTAAACAGTTGGCAGTTGACCGATTTCATAGAAAATCACGTGAAGTATTATGGGCACAGACTCTGATTTTTTAGCTTCAGAATGATTCCATTCAGTCAGAAGAGATCAAACATATTTGATATTTTGAGCTGATTTTAGAACACATTGTTTTCATCTGTCATGCAACTCCTAGCAACAAGGCACATGTTTCTGCGTAAGCTTGTTGTGTTCAGAATGATTTGAAAGTCTGGTAGTGTTTTTTCAGCAAGTGTGCTTTAAACACAGTACATTAGTCTAATAACTAGAGGTTTTAATAGTGTGTGTTGTGTTTGTGGGTTATACAGTAGTATGTATTTAATGCAGTTCAAACTGTGAAGGGGGTTGGCTTGAGAAGTGTGAGTGGGTTTGCGTAATAAAGATGAATTGTTAATACAGAAGATGGGGCTCCAGGCATGAATATATCTGCAGGAAAATAGGCCAAGAGCTCCTCCTCTATCTTACCATAGTTGTGAGGATGTACTTGTAAAATGCTGATGTCATTCCCAACTCTGACGCCTAAAAAGAAAGGCAAGAGGAATGAGACAATGAACACATTTCAATGTGTGCGAATGAGAGAGCTGCACTGAAAAGCAGAACATTGTATAATACACTCCTTCAGCAGCATTATGATAATTAAAGCATCTATACCTTAAAATGCAGGTATATTGAACAAAGCTGAATTACGAAGTGACGAGAGAACGAGAGATTGAAGTGGGGGAGGAAAGGAGAATGAATGAATGTGAAATGAGCCAAAGCAACAGCATTTAGATAATGTGACTGTATGCCTACCTTTTTCAGTATAAGGTAAGATATAGATGCATTAGCATCAATAATTATTGTAGCTATTTTGTCATCACGAATCTCCTTCAGTAAAGGCGTAGGGTCAAGGTTGTCATCCAGCATCCTGATTGACAGCGTCTCTCGAGAGATCAGAAACCGCTTTATCAGCTCCTCCAGTCTCAGCAGACCTGCGGGGAACAAAGCGAGTTGTTGGCCGAAAGCATATGGACACTCAAATACCCGACTGGAATTGAAAGGGGCCAAACCGGGCTTCATGTAGTGTACCTGAGATGGTTTGTGTCTGAGGTTGTTTGTAAACAGCATGCATCTGTCTGTTTGCAATGCTGCTGTGAAGAAAGTGAGTTGGTGGCAACACAAAGCCCAGTGAAAATGTAAATAACTAGCTAGGCTCTCAAGGGAGCCTGCATGCACAGAAAGAGCCAGTAAAGCCAGTGCCAAATTTTAATTAGCTTGAGGGAGGAGAGAAATCAATGCTCCCCACACTCTCATTCTCTCTCTCTCTTTCTCTCACTCTCAATACCTCCCCTTTTTCTGTCTTTCTTTCACCGATTTCTCTTGTTCATTCTGATTTTCAGCCTCTCTGTTCGCTTCATTCCACTAAATTTGTGTCTTTCTCGATATTTCACTTTCTTATTCCCACAGCTGCGTTATAAAGTGAACTCAGATCTTCTGTTTTCCACCAGAGACCAGCGCTGTGACACACTGAAATAAACATTATCAGACCCAGACCAGCCTTGTGCTTAATGACTCATGTGTGACAGTGACTAGAGCTCTGTTCCAAAACCAAGCGAGCAGCCAGCATTGTAGGACATCATAGGCACGTTCCAGACACAAAACCCATTTCAAAAGGTAGGCATTTTATTTATGAGATGCCTAAATTCTAGCAGCAAGAAGGTAATCCCAGAATGCACTCCACCAAGTTCAAAGAAGAAATGCACGTCTTCATGAAATCCATTAGTGTGTTTTAGTAAATAAATAAATCCAAGATGGTAGACTAGGCAAGATACTTTTGTTTTATTAAACACTGACTATTTTAATGCAATATTTGTGTGTACTGTACTATAATTTTATGTTTACTGATGTATGGACAGATAGTTCGTTAAACGTCTACAGTGGTGAACAGAAACTGAACCAATATTTGCTCCAAGAGGAAAAGAAAAATCCACAATAGTGCTTCCATGGCATGAAATGAAAGAAGAAGAAATTGATTACATTGGTCAGAAGAGAGTCACTCCCTCAGCCATTAGAAACGCTCATGCAACAGTGTTAAAGTGCCCCTATTATGCCATTTCCAATATTGCCTTTCATGCAGTGTGTAATGTAGCTGTATGTGAATGTAAACGATCTGCAAAGTTATAAAGCTGAAAGTGCACGATAAATAAAGTTACTGTCTCCCACAATAAAGAATCGACTCTGAACAGCTGAAACGAGTCGTTAGTAATTCGAATCCCACTTCCGTGACGGCTACACGTCACGGGGTAACACATTTGCGCCTATGTTCTACGTTGGCTGGCCGCGAACAACTTGACCCTGCCCACAAACACGTCATTCTACTGACGACTGCTTCTCTAATCTCTGAATTCAATGATGAACTGTCTTTAACTGGAAAATTAGTGTTTACTATTGTCATTTTGCATTATTGACACACTATTTTCCTAATTAATGCTGTTCAGTTGCTTTGACACAATCTGTATTGTTAAAAGCGCTATATAAATAAAGGTGACTTGACTTGACTTGACTACACGTCAGGGGGTAATACATTTGCATAATTCCCGCCTATGTTCTACATTGGCGGCCGCGAACAACTTGACCCCGCCCACAAACACGCAATTCTACTGACGACTGCTTCTCTAATCTCTGGGAGTTCAACGCGGGATTCACAAAACGCTTGCTGTTGAAAGATGGTTCAGTATCCTGTTTATTTGGACCAGCTGCTCCACTGAATCACAACCTGTATGTATGATAAATAATAGATATTTATATTTTCTATAGAGCATTCAAAATACAGAACTACTGAAATAGGCATAACGTTTCCGACACATGCTGTACGCCGTAGACCAATCACAACAAACTATGCCATCTGACCAATCAGAGCAGAGCAGGCTCACTGAAAGGAGGGCTTTAGAGAGACTGAATCTTTAAACTGCTTCGAACGAATCGTTTGAGAATCGCTGGAAAATGAGGTGATATTAAAGGCACAATATGTAAGATTTTTTTTAATTAAAATATCCAAAAACCACTAGAGCAGTGTTATATATTTTGCTGACTTGTATACTTACATTATCCCAAATGTTTCGAAGAATGTTTAAATCCAGAGAAATAAGCCATTTTAACTAGTGACACGGAGAGTGTCCATAGTGTCATTGAGTCGCCTGCCAATGACGTCATACACCCTCGATTTCCGGTTTTGTTTTGTAGAAAACATGGAAACACCAAAAATGCCTTAATATGTTGTGCGTTTTATTAGACAGGTGACTACCGCACAGAATAGCATTATAACAGAACTTTCAAATGTATCTAGTATGATAAAACAGCGCTGCTTTTTTTCCCCACATACACACGACCGGAAGGAGCGGAAGCGGTCGACTGTGGCATAATAAAAGCTCCGCTGCTTTCGAG